>NW_015090842.1:4336719-4521719 GCF_001431845.1 Calidris pugnax | reverse complement strand
GTGACAAATCTGCTATTAACTCCCTGAAGTTGAGCAGGACATTTTTGACCTACTCACAGAGTATGGGATGGGAATACGTTGGCCAGAGATGGGTCTGACTGGGTGAGTCTCTTCCTCAGCACTGGGGCTGCAGTTCACAGGAAGACCGATGTCCTAGCGAGGATACATCCCATGACTGCCTTCAGATCTCTCTAATTAATAATTCACAAAAAAATTACATGAGTTGTCAACAAAAGATGAGGCCACCCCCTGCTGCTTTTATGGCCTCCAGGGCTATCAAAGTCCAGGGGGCACTTCAAGGAGTCCTCCCACTACTCTCTCTTGGTAAGGCTGAGCTGGCAACTCGCTCAAGGATCAGGAAGTTGTAAAGATGAGATAAAAATATTTTTGCATTTCTCTTCCACTTCTGGAGGCAGGGCAGAGACTTGGAAACAGCTTGACTAGGATGGCATCATTTTAGTGACAGGTACAATTAACACAGAAGTCAGTGATGGAGAGGTTCCAGCGGGAAGAGACTTAAGCTCTTTCCCAGGCCACGGTGAGAGCAGAGGGCAAAGAGTTGGGGACCAGGTGCTGCCTGTCCCCTGGGTCGGTGGTGACCAGCAGGAGCCCTTTGGGGCAGAAAGAGGGTTGCTGTCTCTGGATATGGGAAGTAGAAACGGTCTGTGTACCAAAGGCAGACCACACTGGACGAAAGCATTTCTTCTCTTGGTGCATAGACACGTGGGGTGAGCTTCCCAGAGGCACATCGTCTGTGAAAGGGAAGAGATCCCAGGCCCACACAGAGTGGGAAAGAAATTCTGAATTTGGTCCATGGCAAATTGCTGAATAATACTACTTATTCTGGTCCCCTTAGCTATCATTCACTGAAATTCTTCTGTGAGATTCATCATCAGCTTTAAAATATGTGGAAATCTCAGCATGGTGAGCTACGGTGAGCAGATAGGAACCAGACAGAAAGAAAGAAAATTCACAAACTCTTTCTCTGTGTAAGTGGTCAACTCCCTCTTACTCAGCCTGATTAATCTGAGATGTGCACCACCACAAGAGAAACCTTACAAATCTCCTTTCTCACAAAACAAAGGCTGCTCACTGAAGTGTTCAGGTACTCAGTTACATTCAACACAAGCTAATTCACTTATCTTCAACAAGTGGGCTATTGATTTTTTGCCTGATTTCTAAGCTGCCTGGGGCTTTCTGAACGACAACAATAGTATCCTGCATTAAAAAAAAAAAAAAAAAGAAAAGAAAAGGAGGAAATTCAGTGGAAAATATCCCTTTGCTGATCAGTAACTGGGATGACTTTATGTTTGCTTCGTCCTGTCAGTATATTCAACATAACCACAGTTTAGGGAACTTTCACAATCCTGTTTCACTTGCCTCTGGTATGTAACTCGATACCATAAAGTGCATTCTACATCTTTCTGGGCTGAAAATATTGCACATCATTTTTCTCCATCATGAGAAACTGCCCTATTTCTAGGAGTCATTTGCTAATTACGCTACCCACGTCCTGTCAGAGTCACAGAGTCAGACTCTCCTGGCTTTTATGGTTACCACACACGGTCAAGAATGAAATGGCATGTGACTCCTGCAACTGTGGTAAAAATACTGAAATTGAAAAATAGATTTAAACCCCTAAGTCGTATCTCCTATTGTGATACGAGCATATCAACTGCACTACATTCGATACATCACCACTTTAGCAGTTTATATATTGCTTTTGCCCCTATTGGTACACAGAAAGGATGAAATCCATATTCACAATTTCAGGATTTAGATACAAATGAACCATAGGAAAAGTCATAGTATTTGAATGTATCAAATGAGCTTTGCTCATTTGCAAGATGAAATATCTTTGTGGGAGTATTTTTGTACCTTTTGCATTTGAGCTTTAAGACATATTTAGTCTATGTTTTAATAACCTGTTGTCAGTGCAGGTCATGTACTGTTATTATAAAGCCCACAATAGAAAAAGAACTTAATTTACAGGATAAAGCCTTAATAAAGATAACTGGGTATTGTATTGCTGAAAACAGATTTATAGATAAAACTGGTCTAGTAAGCCAATACACTGTAATTAAAGTAATTTTCCTTTTAATAATAATAATCTTAACAGCAGATTGCAATTTGGAGGGCCAGGTTCCTACACAGGTGAAACAGAGTCCTAATTTTACATATCAAAGAGAAAATCACAGCCATAACCCTTGGTCCTAAAGCACAGTGGACTAACAGGTAACTAAACAGAAGTGTTAGGAATGTTCCAGGCCAGGCTTTTCCTCTTGCTTTCTCACTGAGGGGATCTCTGCCAGTACCACACAGAGATCCTCCCACTGAAGAAGTCCATTCACCATGTGGGCTGTTCCCAGTGCCGTTCCCCAATGTATTTAGAAGTTTCTCCAGCACGAAGGGGGATTCAAAGTGGACAGGTTTTTTTGCTTGCACATGGTTTCTTCCTACCAATCATCTGTCCTTGCCAGTTTGTCAGCTCAGCTCTGCTTCCAGCTCTTCCCCTTTGCATCTTAAAATGCACATTTTCCAAATAAGAAACACAAACTTCAAGTCTATATAGTGGGCTGGTCCATGGGAGAAGATGACACTCTTAACCACCAGTGATGCTACGGCAAAGCCCGACTGTAGCTGAAGCAATGGATGATCCCCCCCTCCCCTTCCTCAGTCAATACCTGAAGGTGGGGGAGGAATCTGTCAACTGTAATACAGTTCCAGGAAAGATATCTCCTCTCTTCTCTTTGTCAAATTGACACACACAGATATTTCAATCTATACTTCATGGTTAAAATTGATCCTAGTGAGAGGATATGTGGCTTGATCAAACTTGTGTAGGACTGAATCAAACAGGATTGATGACAAAAAAAAGCTGCTTTATAAAAGAAGGAAGTTTTTCTTGTGATAACAGGGAGTTAAGCCTTGGTGAGGGACAGACTGGAGAACTGTGTTTAAAAACTATGTATTTTCCACTCCAGCCCTACTGTTAGTTCACAGCTCTGTGCTGGTGGTGGGATATGAGAGTGTGTGTGTGCGTGAGGGTCTTTTAAGCCCTAACGAGCTATCCTGATTTAGGATAGAGTCCTAAAATAAACAGAACCATAAGCACAATAAAATTTTTGGAGTGGTGATCCAAAAGAATTGTGAGCCAGGAGCATTTATCAGAGATAAAAAGGTAAAATTCAATATCGTATATATACGACTACAGAAGCATTGTATTTAGATTAAATTTAATATAGAAAAATGACGGGTTTTATTTATCCCTGTGTAGTCATAACGTAATGTTAACTGGATCATAATTTTCACATTATAAAGGATCTGACCAGACAACTAGCATGTTATTAGCTTGGCAAACAACCTTAAATTTAGTGAATATTTCAGAGCCAAGATTCATATGTACCTGCTACCAAAGACTTAGCTCCCCAAAAACCTTTTTGAGTATCAGATCACACCTTCACATTATTGTACATCTGAGCTTTAAAAGATACGTTTAAGAATAAATTCTACAACTAAGGTGCATTCTCAAAACAATTTGAATAATTGCCATAAGAGAAAGCCAGGGTTGCCAATCCAGTTTCAATATTCTTTCTGTCATAAATTTGCTTGCTTCAGCTTCTTCTCCAACTAAAATGTACTTGGCTGTTGTTTGACGGTCATTTTGTATTTTCATGCCAAAGAAAACAATTAATTTAAATCATAAAAACCCCAAATGCTGGTGTAAAAAAGTCATTTCACATTGGTTCTGGACCTAGAATAAGATGTGCTGGTTTGGGCTAAGATCCTGAAAGAGGCATATCATTACAGCAGGGATGTAGGAATCTCAGGCTTTTCCAGAGAAATATGAAGAAGAAGATGGGAGACTATAATACAGCTTCTGTAACAACTGATAGGACCAAATGAAAAACAAACCGAGAAGTAAAAATACATATGATCATTCAGGTAACATATAACTTCAGTAATAAATTTTGTACTAATGATAAAAATAACTAACTTGATCTGCAGGTATTCTGAATCCCCTCCTTTGATGATAAGGATGGGATGCTCAACTCCTGCTGGAAATCTGCCATGATGAGAGCACTGGGACTAATTCTCTGCCTCCGAATACACAGGGCTGATGATGCAGTAGTGACCAGCTCCCACTTCCCTTCAGCAGGATCAGTTTTGCCCCTCTATTCTTCCTGTAGGCTTACAATTACTACCCCATTTCAGTCGGAAAACAGATGAGCACATTAAATAGTTGATATAAATATAAATGTTATAAAACAATTTATTATTTGCCCTTCTGCAAGGATTTCTAGATAACAACCCTTCAAGATCCAGTCTTAGAAGTTTCAGTCTATTAATCATCAGCAGGACTTCTAATGATAGTTATAAAAATGTGAATTATAGGCATGTGTCTAACCAGTATGGATTTTGGCAAAATAAAAAACCATAAGATGCTCTCCAATCCATTATTGCCCACAAATGCAGGAAAAGACAATACAATGTCAACATTTGCCAACCATATACCAGAGAAACTTCCTGTAATGCAGAGAGAAAAACTAAAGTAATCAGAGATTCTAATCTCTATAACCCATTGAAAAATGCAGTTTTATTAACAGTATCTATACTGTGCCCAAAAAAGATTTAAAAATGGATAGGAAACAATGACCCTTGAAGGGCTAAAAATGTTACAGAGAGATAGCTCAGGTAATCATTTAAGACCACATAGTAAAACTCAGTGAGGAACCTTGGCACACCCAGTGTATCATTCAAAAAACCATGTCAAAACAATCTCATGGAAGAATATTTACTCCAGTTACATATGCATGAATCAGGTTTCAACATGAGGCAGGCAAATAGTATGCACAATTTAGCTGAATAAATGATATTTCAATTTTGGAACTCCAGAACAAGGAGTCCCTGTTCTCCCTCCTCGCCGTTCCCCTCGAGACAAATGCAAGCCCAGGCTAAGAAGGTGCTGATAGAAAAATGTCCAACTCAGAAGCACGTATCTCATTTTCAAAAGGGACTCAGGCAATTGGAAGTGTAAATATCACTGAAATTTGGTAAGATTTGGGAGCTTAATTTTCAAATTAGGAATTCAGCACTTAACATACTTAGGCTTTAGGCATCACTGAACGTATTTTCAAAGGACTCTAGAAACTTGAAAAGGAAGCTATGTCTAAATCATTTATTAGAAAACATAGTATCTAATAATTTAGGTATATCTGCTCCATTTTCCAAAGAATATTGAAAGCACAAGGAAGCCAAAGACCAGCAGATGACAACTTTCTGAGTTTGTTATTGAAGTTGAAGGAACTATCAAATAGACCCTCATAACCTTTCCATCTACGCTAACATGTTATTTGTGCAAATTTTAAAAATGGGTTATCAAGTTAATAACAAGTTTTACAAAATAGCACCAACTTTCATGGTACAGCGTAAAACTAAAATTCTAAATTTCCTAGTGCAGGACAGGTTCCTAATAGGCTGCCTCCCTATGTCTTAACCACTGTTTGCCTCACGCTGCAGATTTATAGCAAAGTGAAACACGGAATGGTTTGTTCCAACAAAACAAGTGAGTGACATGGCAAAGCACAGCCTGGCATTTTACACACAGCAGTGGATTCAAGAGCTGAGATCTGCATAGTCTAATACTCCTAGCATTAATCTCACCTGTCTCTACTGTTCCGCAGAGAAAATAATTGGTTAATGAAACCATGATTATAGAGCTACCTCCATCCTTTGTTCTTTTCAAAGAATGAACTGGAGCTGATTGCTATTCCAGTTTGCAATTGTCACCACCATTTTTTCATCCTATTTTTACTGGTGTATTGATCCATCCCCTTGCTTTACATTAAACTATTACACACTTTTGCATGATGAATTCTGTGTGATTAGTTGAGGATTTCTATTTACTGCTGTACTTTCCCCAGCTCCCTGGTTACACAGATGTCCAGGAAGGGCCTATACGACAACCTTTGGACGGGGCGATTCCTGGCTGTGGTGCACAGGGAAATGGCAGAGTAAGAGGATGGGATTTGGTTTACAATTCATGCAGCAAGGACACAGAGTCACTCATCCTACCAACAGCAAACTTTTTCCAGTTACCCTGTTCCCTGTGGATGCTTCACTGGTGAAGTATGTTTCAGAGATGACTGTTTCCCACCACAGCTGCTACAGAAAGAATTTTTTCTCCAACGTGTGACTCCCTGGCAATTTTCTAGCCCATTTCTGGCAGTCACCAGCCAGAGCTAACACTGATTACCACTATCTGGCTCGTTGTTCTGCTTGACTTTTTAGGGAATATAGAAGGATGCAAGTTGGTGTTCAACATTTGATACTTATATCCAGCTACTGGTCTCACTTCCCTTTCAGGGATGCTGTCGTGGTGCTGAAAAAAGCACAAAGCTCTTGTGTGATGTTGTCTGTTACTCTGATCTAAAGAATTACCAATGCAGTCAATAACCTCCAAATCTGAGACATAGATTTCTATGTTTCCTGGGATCACTCTCAACTACATAATGTGTGGTTAAGAATCAGTTCTACCCAAGATAATTTACTGAACATAAAAGCCAGCGTTTCAACTTTTTTTCCTACATAACCATATCACATGGGTAGAGGATATATGTATAGGCGTATATGTACATACAATAGGTATTACACACAGAAAATAACACTACATATGTCCGCCTCAAAGGATGGAAAAATTCTTCCCTTCCAAGAAACAAAAAGTATTATAAAAACCACAAGTAAACAAAGCAATGTCAGCATCTCATATTATTTATGATTTACCAAAAGTGGGAGAAACACTGTTTTTTGTCGAATGACTTCAAACTGTAGAAGAGAGATGAAGAAATTACTTAAAAACACGTATGGGAACACACAGACATCTCACAACAGGCCCGTCGGGAGGATGGGGACAAGGATAATGGGGTTCATTATGCCCAGCTGTCTCCTTCAGGCAATAAGGTTCCCATTCCCATCCAGATAAGTTACAACTGTCCTTTAATTCTTCAGTGAGTAAACATCACTGTTGATTAATTCTTAGTATAATCTCAGTAGTATCTACAAGGTGCTAGACACTATCAACACTCATTAGTATAGACCAATGCCAAAAAAAATTGAAAGGGTGCCTTCTCATTTAGTCCATAAGCAGTAGCTTTGCAAGAAATAGATCCACTACAGGACTGTGTAACTGCTGCAGATTCCTAAGACAAGAGCTACAGATAGGAGACATCTATGGAAACACTGCAAAGTTTGACTTACACAGTTGTACTAGTCTTTTGCACAAAAAAGGTGACTCTGAACTAATACTGCCTTGATACCCCCCTTTATCTTAAAAAAAAAAATCAATATTAAAGTCAAGGTATGTAGTATACCAACAGGTGACATTTCCCAGTGAGGTGAATATTGTTTATAGTTCTCTCAAGTCTGAGTGATTGCTTACAGGTCTTCCTCAAGATGACGAGCTCATGAATCATCTTTGAGGCCTATATTCCACAAAAAAATCAAGATGATGAGTCTCACCGAGAAACAAAAGATAATTAAGGTCGCAAGTGGACAGCTGGGGGTCAGACTGCATGGCATTATGAATGCATATTTGTGCATTTTTTTGTATTTTTGGTTTAATTTGAACTTAGCCTTCAGCGAAAGCTAAAGCAGCAGGAAAGAATTTAAACTCTGTTTATATGTACTTCAGCCCCTCTACTTTCCCTGCCTCAGACCTGACAACAGCAGGATCTGCTGTGTGTGAATGGTACCCAGGTAAAGCAGCCGGATGTCCATCACTGGTAGGTTAATACCCCTAAACTCATTCAACTTTAGTGTGACTTGTTTTTTAACCCACACTTCAGGAGGTGTCTACGTGGTATCTAATATGTATGAGCCTCTACACACTATACAGCACTTACAGCGCATTTTAAAAAGCTACTCCTTTTATAAGTTAAAACCTACAATACATTTTTAACCAGTTCTTGAGTATTCTAAAAGGAAATGCTTTCTGTTTCCAAGCCAGAACTGGCCATTTCTTCTACAGAATATGATGTTTGAAAATCAGTTCTTCCTATTATAGATTTCTCCCTCAGCTTGTAGAAAATCCATGATTCCCTAAACATTGGTCTTTGAAAGCACATTGACTAAAATCTTCATGCCTAATTCATGAAGTGTAGTCTGGAGATTAGTGGAGCTGGACATAGACCAGGAATACTTTATCATATTCTAATAAGCAGAGGCTGAAAATTGCATTTCTAAAGCTACAGTATTAAAGGGCACACTGCAAAACATGACCCAAACATAACTCAGTAGTTCTACACTGTCTGTAAAGGCTTTGATATGATAAAGTATGCTGACGAGCGGAATAAACACAACTAGAAACTTCTGTATTTAAGAAGAGAGGGAAAAACCAGCAAACATTCCATGTATACATCAAAGCATATATTGTATATTATAAACTCATATAATGTGATCCCAATGGAACAACCCTTGTACTGTTATCGATTATTTGAACACACCACGGAACATCATTGCAATAACATAAAATTAGGCTTATGTAGCAAATGTGACAGTAAAAAAGGCTAGTAAAAATGGTCTGTAAGGTGAATGTAATCATTACCATAAAACTCTTAATGACATCTTGCCATACAATACACCAGAAAAATGTGAAAATTAAAATTACTAGAGAAGAAACATGAATATTTTTGAATTATAGTGTTTGTGGTATTTAAAAAGTAAATTATTCACTGCTCCTTTTTTGTTTGGTTGGGGATTTTTTGGTTACAACAACCAGATTAAAAAAGGAATGATACACACCAAGGTTTCTAATTCCACACACCACCACACCCCCATGCATAGTAGAACACCTTAGAAAAGGATCTTTTCACATAATAGATTTTTCTTCTCAGGTAGAAGGGTGAAGATAAACATCTCTCCCATCTCCCGTCTGCACGGGAGCGTGTTATAATGTCAGGATCTGTTTTGGGAAGAAGACAGACGCCGAACAGCCCTGAGGCAGGGAAGTACCACCCACAAATCATACTGGAAACACAGACCAACCCGCAGAGCACCACACTATTTCTACACATCTCTTCCACCTCCGCAAGTGCAGAGAGAGCAGAGCATTTCCAGGAGAGACGCCCCAACAAGAGGCAGGAGAGAAGACAGGGTTGCTCCAGAGTCATGGAAGGGCACCACAGTAATTCCCATGCAAACACACATCTCCTGAACATTACTCTGCCATCCATGCCTGAAAACTTGGAACGTTTCCTGTCCCGATGCCTCTTCCCTGTTTCTTCTCATCTTAAAACCTCCATAGAATTCCAGCCCTATTTACAGGCTAAACACCATCTCTGGATTTGGTACCTTGGTCTGCTCCTGGGAAATTAAAGACATTGTTAACCTGAGAAACTGGTGCCATGTTCCGTACCTTGTGGTGGCTGCTCACTACACAGGTAATCAGATCGATCAAAGCATGAAAAAATAGCTCATATATTACCTATAAACCATAAATAAGTAGTATAAACTGAGAAAACACTAAAATCATCAGTACCTACGTTCACAGCAGCCATCTGTTGTTACTGACACCTAATATCTGGTTACCTCTTCTCTTATCTGTATGTTTAAGATAAGATTTCAGCAAGTGACTCGATGAATTTTCCCAGGAATGAAGATCAGCTTTTTTTGAAAAAAAAAAAAACAAAACAAAACCACGTCCCTCTAGGGTCTAAGGACTTGCTACAAGGCCTTTCTTTTCCACTTTAGTGTTGGTCATGGTGCACACAAAACTTGAACAGGCAGAGATGTTGCATCAAGAAAAAGTGAAGAGAAAGAACAAAGGACAATTTGGTCAGAGCTGCAAGACTTGGAATGAGTGACAACCGTCAGTCACAATGACCAACAGACCCTGGCAGTATAAACAAGGGAGAAATGATAGTCAATAAAATCACAATTAGGTACACTGAGTGTCAGCGTTCCTGTGTGCTCACAATCAAGGAAATCAATAACTAACACTGAAAATTCTCCACTACTTGCTCTCATTTCATATTTTCCATTAATTTTTTTATTTGGCTTCTCCAGCTGATTCCACTAAGAGTATCTTTAATAAAAAGAGCTCCAATTTCTGGCTATGGTGCAACAGGAAGCAAGCACAGGAGAACTAGGGAGGCCTACTGAAAATGTAAGGAGTAAAAAAAAACAGATTTACAAATAAGTTAATAGAGATTGGACTCTGTTCTTCACACTCAGTCAATGTATAGAAATTTATAGAAAGCTGCATTTTTTACTGCTCCAAAGCTCCTTGTCACAGGAGAGTCCTTAGTGTTGAAAACTTACAGAGAATTCATCCACCTGCTAAAAAGTTAGAAATGGCATGTTGCATGACAAAAAAAACCTAAACAACAGAAATTCCCAGTAAAGACAACTGTTGCTACTTCCAGGAAACCATTTCCCACTCGGCCTCTTGCAGGCAGCAGAGCACATCTTTCTGAGCACTTTCCAAACACACATATATCCAAAGGAATTCAAGCATCTCTGCAGTTTGCCAGGAACACGTACAACTGCACTAGGTAATTTACTGAAAAATGGCTCTTTTAATAATTCTACAATATTATCTCTGGGAATTTTCAAATATACCTATCACACTGATAATTTAGTCAGAGTAACAGTTTGCCAACAAACACAAGATTTCTGGCTGTATCTTCTAAATTTATGGGTTTCATTCCTATAGTGATATAGAGCACAAACTTCTTTAGGTCTCCTCATTCTGAACATCCATCATTAATTAATTAATTAATTACTAAAGGAGTGAAAAATGTAAGCTGCTTTAACACTTCTTCAGGTATATTCTTATTAGCAGTGTGCATGCACAACCCACCTATAAAAACTAGTTCATATCTTTTGGAAATAGTAATTTCTAGACAGGAATTGTACCTTATTTAAGACAATGCAGGTCAATACACATATAAGATAGAAACTTACTGATTTGAGTGGCTCCTCACAGCAGTGAGTCCCTATATTTCAGAATATTTTATGCTTATATGAGAAAGTTTTGTAACAGTATAGACCAAGAAGTGCCCTGCCTTTTGCATAAATATAAAATCCTTAATCTTAAACTGCATAAACACAAGATATTATCCATGATAAATGCCCTTCTCTATCTGTGACATTTTCCTCATGCTGTTTTCCATACATAATAGGTACAAATCACACAATATATGAAGAGAAAAAACAGCATTTTGCCTGTTCAGTGTCTGTTTACTGTAATCAGAGAGAAGAAGTGAATGACTCTTATAATGATATTTTATAGCTTGTTTCCAATCAATAAGACAGTTATTTTGAGAGATTCACAGAAGTTTAGAAACAATTATGAATGGAAAGGAAAATGAAAAAAGGTGAATATTACTGGCTTGAGATTTGTTCATTTGAGAGTTGTATTTTTCCCATCTTGCCAGACTCTTGTAAGTGATGCAGCGTGGCTGAGCTCTGCAATAAATGCTGCTAAAGAATTATTCACCATTCTCAGGGATCAGTCTGGTAACTTAAAATTGAGCATATTTATTTCTAAAACGCATCTACTGCATTTTCCTTGAATACTAGATGTTAAGGACATTATTTTTAAACTACTTTATATACTATTCTACTGTGGAACACAGCTCTTGCTACAAGGAACTTTTCCTCTTTTATTTTATGCTCCTGAAAAATATTTCATTGAAACATTTAGCCCACACAAATAAATAAAAAAGGGAATTAATGAAAGAGATAATAATTGAAACTCAAAACAACAACCTAAAGAAATCTAAAGAAATAAAGAAATCTAAATTTCAAAACTGTGAGGAAGTTGTGGTAGTGGAGGAGAGAGACAAAGAGCTCACGCTGCAGAGAGTGTAAATGAAATGAGAGAGATGTCATTAAAAGTTTTCTAAATGGAAAAACGTCCCCGGGGTCAAGGGGAGAGACACAAAAGGAGACAGTGAGTCACTTTATGTGGTTCTTCTCAGCTCTTGGCTTCTGCCTTTAAAGTCAGATGTTGCTCCTTTTTAGAGCAACCCTATCGAATGTTTTGCCATTTAGAAAGAAACTAACAATTCTTACATTTCATATAAGGAGGTAAAATGAATCAAAGTGGGCCCTTTCCATCACACAATAATAGCATTGATTCAAATTTACAATTATTTTGCATCTCCCCCAAAATCATGAAGTATTTGATAGATGGAAAAAATAGGTAACGCGCTAGGAAGTTCTGCTTTAACAAAATGTATACTGAAGTCTTAAGGATTACCACTAACAAAGGAAAATATGCAAATTAAAGGACCAAGTGGCAACGCCTTCATCTGTCAATACCCTTAGTAATAACAAAAAAACTACAAATCGGAGTGTAAAATCTCCATGTCTCTTTTGAACCCTTTCTATTTGGATACCATTTCTGAGCCCTCTACCTCGTCAAGGTACTATCCACATTCACAGGTGGGAGGACCTTTATTTGCCATGAGAATTGCTCCAAACTGCATGGCTACAGGAGCTGCTGTTTAATAAAGATATTGGATAGCACAATACCCATAATGCAGCTTAAAGACTTAGCAAAATCAGTCGTAAAACTTCGTCTGTTCATAAACATTCAAACACATTGTTTACGCTCAGACTTCTTCCTCTGCACAATTCTTTGCAACCCCAGAGATAGATTGTGATAGAAAATTTCTGGCAGTTTAGTCTCCTGATACATGTCTTTTCACTAAACTCTCTCTGTATGCCTCTTAAAGGAACATATGATCTATAATTCTAGTCTGAGTGGAAACATTTCTGTATTTTACTATCAGGATTTATATCACATTAACAACACAAACATGCAATATTTATTCCTTTCCTGACTCCTTTTTGTGCAACTTCTCATAATCCTCTAGCTGCTCCGGCATTAACTACTAAAATGCTAGAATGACAACCACGCCATGGAGCAACTTGGACGAAGCAGAATTTATCCTATAAAGTGCAAATGCCTCCCTGACAGAATTTCCAGTCTGAACTGAGACCTCAAAGGACTTTCAACAATGTCAAAAGAGCACTTGTGTGGAGAGACACCCAGCTCCTCCCTGTTTGGCGATGAGACACTAACCAGCTTTAGTTGTGATAAGATGCTTTACCTGAGGTATTCAATTACAGCCCTACCAGACTGTGCTGAAGGAATATTTAAAGTCTGCTTTGCCCTTGACTCTTGATTCTGCATGTCAAAAACACTTAACTCAAACCCTTTTGGATTACCAATACTGCATTAAGTTCATTGACTCCTGTACCAGATTATCCAGCACCAGATGAACTGATATCACACACACAGAGATATTGATGCTGTTTTAATATTAGACAAAACCAGCACAGCTTTATAAACATTTTAATTTTGGTGGAGAGGGTGAGTGGGCTGGGAGAGAATAAACAACTCTCTCACACAACATGCAGTCAAGTATTTTATGGGACCCTCCCTTGAAATTATTGTGAAAATTCGGAAATTTAGTGAAGTAGAGAGATCCCCAAGAAAATGCTCTTATTTGAGAATTTCTGGTTTATGAAGCCACAGAACTGTCCACACTAATCTACAGCTCCCCTTGCTGGGTCAGTGGCTGAACTGCATTCAAGCAGTGGCAAACAAATAAAGTATTAGAAACATTTAGACTTATGAAGTGTGCATCCTACACAGGTGCCGTTGTGCACAGTGAGCCTCTGCTGGGCACAGCGCTTAGAAATGGAGCTTCACCAGGGAAAGACACGTTTCAGAGCACACTCCAGGGCTGAAACTGAAGAGACAACTTAAAAAACCAAACGTGTGTACCAATTTTCACTCTGCCTTCTACAGACTTCCTTGGTTATCACAGGGAATTCTCACTTCTCTTCCTTATCCCTCCCACTCTGAAAGATGCCAATGAACAGGCTGTTATTCAGAATGGTGATGAATGAGACTCAAAATCTGGTAACAGCTTTACTCAAAAGCATAAGCATAAAAAGTCCCTGCTCCTTACTAGGAATGAATTATGCAGGCCACCTGCAAAGTTAGAGATTTGTGCTCTTTCACAGAACCAGGTACTGCTGCTGTTTGCAAACTCTATCGGCTTTTTCACTTTAATAAATCCAGGTATCTCAGGGAATGTGATTTTATTTTTTTGCAAAGTACATTATCTGTCATCAGTTATTAAGATACACCCATAAACACACCGCAAAGATTTTTCTTTCTTGAAACATCTTGATAGTTTTCATAACAAAGAGTAAAATACACTCTATATCTCAGTCACCTGATCTCTAATGCAACACCAATTGCTCAGACAAATGATCCAACACAATTTCTCATTCCAAACTCAAGGTATTCGGGTAGCAGCATCCGACGACATTTGGATGGAATTCCATCTACAGAAATAGTTTCTTTTTCCTTGACCTTTC
This sequence comes from Calidris pugnax, assembly GCF_001431845.1. Taxonomy (NCBI): domain Eukaryota; kingdom Metazoa; phylum Chordata; class Aves; order Charadriiformes; family Scolopacidae; genus Calidris; species Calidris pugnax. The sequence continues at coordinate 4,507,319 of NW_015090842.1, read as the reverse complement.
TGGTTGCAATTTGCATTTTCAGGTAATTCAGAGTATCGCTTATGCTTTTGTCTGGACAAGTTTCTCCTCATTATTTATCTTGACACCACTGTGGTATTATAACAGATAATATGGTTGGAGTGTAAATGATACTGCAGTGATTCTGACACAAGGATGAGAGTAGCTCTCGTATCAGTTTGGATACAGACACAGACACAGGTGTATAATACACATTGCTGTAGAAGTTTTGCAGAAAAAAAAATCCTATCCAGGAAAAATAATGAGAGGCAACCATATATGGTTTATATATGTTTTATCCAAACATAGTGAAAATTTGGAACCATGATATGTTTTTCTGGTTAAAACATCTGCATACAGACAAAGTGTAATTATTATTATTTGTCTGGAGAAGAAGTATTCCTATTTTTCATTCTCCCGAGTGATTTTGCATTCCTGTCATTAAAATAATTGTTACAGCTGATTTAAAAAAAAATAGACAAGCAAAAAGAAAGCAACCATATCTAAGTCAACAAACAGAAAAAAAAAAGAAATAGATCTATGTTTTCTATGGCTCTGACACCCTTTTGACCAGGTATTGACCATTTGTGACCATTTTGCTCAGACTAAACCAATCAATAAGTTGCTCATCCAGAATGTAAAACTGATTTTTTTTACTGTTTACGAAATTGATAATTCAGAAGAAGAACAGAAGAAGACTCTATTGCTATAAACTCACAATTTGGACGTCAACAAAGCAGTGAGAACCAGATCACATTGGAACAATAACTACTAACTTAAGAATTATTACTGCTTCTAGCAAACGAAATCTTTTTTAAAATGTTTTGATAGTCAAAGGTAAATTTGACACATTTGTCAGTTTTCAAAGGCATCTGCAGTGATTAGATTTAGGGGTCAGTCACTTAAAGGTCATTTGTGAGACCACAGATTTTACTTTCAAATTAAGAACAAGAAAAATAAGAACCAAAATTTCACACACAAAGGAGTGACTGGTTGGTATAGCGATTGGTGAAGTTAGTCTGTTACCCACCCAAACAAATCCCACTTACCAGACATAATTTTTCTGACAAATAACCTTGATAGGGAAAAGTAAAGCACATAAACAATTTACTGCTATTCCAAAGTTCTTCAAAGCGTGTGCCAACACTCATCCTCTTCAAAAGAAACCAGGGAGCACCAGGTCTCATGTTACAAAGTATCTACAATTACGGAACACTTTCCAAAATGCTAACAATAAATCTAAACCAAAAATCAATACTATTAATTTGTGAGATGGATGCTAAAAAAATCAAAGCTGCCACCGTTCAAAAGTGTTAAAACATAAACACAATGGAAATCATAAATGTGCTTTAAAATTCAATTTAAAAATACCAGTTACAAGTTTTTCTAATCTAAATTTAAGACCCATGCTACTTATTTATTTCTCTGAAAAAGGATACAGCAGATGAATTGTGAATTACATTAACAGACATTTTCCCAGCCACAGAAATTGTTGGCTTAATGCCCAAGGAATACAATAGCCACATGTTCGCAATCTTTAATTATCCAATTAATGTAGTGTCGTTTTAGCAATTAGTTCAGATGACCATATGTAACTTCTCACAAATAGCTCTTTCTTACTCTGACCAGAATGCCAAATGTACCAAGATGCGTTTGGATTAAATGCCCAACTTGAACATCAGAAGGACTTCCATAATTACCTGTGTTTAACATACTGTGACTTTTGCTATCAGACTCTTTCTAAAATTGATTTAGTTTCTCAAGTAAGGTTGATTTTTGCAGACTTGTTCTTTTGAACTCACAATCCAAACTCCATATTTTGTTATCTCCTGTAACGGTGAAACAACACGGTCATGATGAGGTCACGACAGAGCTGTCAAAAACCAGCTTGGTTCAATTTTGGTGGATTCTTTAGACAAAAATTGAAAACCAGCCTGATATAACGTAAGCACAGACACCGCAAAACCTTCCCCTCCACATTTCCAGCAAAGCCCTACAGCCTGACTGCTTGCCTCAGCCACGGCAGCAGCATACGTGGGACGGGTGAGGGAATGGCCCCTCAGCGTGGGGCAATGCTGCAGCACAACCCGGGCACTGGGGCTCGGATGAGGGCCAGTGGGCTACTGCCTCTCAGTGCCAGGTGGTGCCAGGTCAGCTCCGTGAAGGCAATGAGCCGAGGCAAAGCCAGAGCATCGCGCCCCTTCATTGACCCAGAGCGGGCTGCAGGAGACAGGGGTAGGATCTCACCAGCATAGAGGAACCTTGAGAGACACCACGTCTCCTTCCTGTAAAGCCATTACGCTTATCGAACATGATTTAGCTCAGCAGACCCCATCCTCATACTTAGTGTTATCTCCTCCTTTACAGCTTAAGTTACACTCCAGAAGAAATGAAGACAAGGATGTAGATTACGTTACACTCTCCTTTTTTGAAGCACACGGCCTTGGCCATGGTTGGAGGGAAGAAATTGGCTTACATGGAACCTACAGGAAAATTCTTCCCTAGAAAGTTTAGATTCAACATATAAAAGCTTTCATTCTTTATATAAGGAATATTCCCAATTCCTTGCAGTAAGAAGTTGCCTCTATTCTTACTGATGTAGGATGTGGTCCCAAAAACACCTTCTAGTTGCCTCAGTGATACAAACAATGTAAAAATACTAACAGAGAACAGAGCCCGGCAGAACCAACTCCTGAGTTGGGTACAATGCAATACAATAGAAACCTGAAGATGAAAGCAGAATGTCTGCTTGAAATTAATACAAAATACTTTGTTTATTATCTGGCCACCACGGTATTAGGCATTAAACAAATTCAAAGGAAACTATTTTCTGTCACAGTATTTCTCTGCAGCAAAAAGATAAGTTATTTTCTCTTAGGATACTCAAATTATAATCACTAGTATACAGGTAATTGCTGAAGAAGGGAAAGGAAAAAGCAATTGGTGCATAAATACCTTGAATTTCTATTGTTTATACAACTGCATTTAGATGAAGGTATACATACAGAAAGACACACAGGTCTTTATTTCTCCTTAATTGGCTTCATTTCTCTCTAAGGACTCTTCTAATATATAAAAACTGTAAGCATTTTAATGTAAAATTCATATCAACCTAAATGAATAGGTTAGCATTACATTCTTCTGTCACTGAAATTTATGAATACCAGAAATGTTGAACTATAAGGCATGCTGTTGTAGATCATTTTATTCATTATAAATACATTGGGTTTGCATCTTTTATTCTGTCCTTTGTTTTGACTACATTTCCTAGGGCCTGTGTTACACTGGGGGTTTTAGGCAAACAAATGCAACTGGCTGAACTCGGTCTGTGACACAGACTACAGCTTCCAAGATACGTTTCATACCAAGGCATGCTGTTGTAGATCATTTTATTCATTATAAATACATTGGGTTTGCATCTTTTATTCTGTCCTTTGTTTTGACTACATTTCCTAGGGCCTGTGTTACACTGGGGGTTTTAGGCAAACAAATGCAACTGGCTGAACTCGGTCTGTGACACAGACTACAGCTTCCAAGATACGTTTCATACCAGCCACAAACCTGCTATAGTAGCTGGACAGGCTATTTAACAAAATTTAACAAGATTTGTTAAGGATCCTTCCAATTACATACCTATAGACTTGAAATACTGTCTCAAGAGCTGCAGAGTTAGCAGTGCTCCTCCAATGTCCTCTGAAAATCAAGCCAGCCACAAACCTGCTATAGTAGCTGGACACGCTATTTAACAAAATTTAACAGGATTTGTTAAGGATCCTTCCAATTACACACCTATAGACTTGAAATACTGGAGGAACACAACTAACTCTGTAGCTCTTGAGACAAAAAAATGAAAATAAAGGAAGTTATACCCAATCGCACAAAAAAAAAAAAAAAAAAAAAAGTGCTATCCTGAGGGATAGACATTTTGGGGAGATAAAGCAGCTTTTTCACTTGACTTCCACCATACATTCTCAGCCAAGAAGTAATAAACCCTTTAAATGTTGGACCCATTTACCACCAGATTCACTTTCTGATTAAAATCTGGCCCTCTGCACCGATTATGTTAGAGCAGTGTCTTTAGGAGAAGGAAAAGGCATTAGAAATGAGTGACTCGGTCTGTGCCTTGGCCCCAGCAATGAACTGTTCCAGGCAGATACACACCCAGACAAGTGAAAAATACCTGGACATTTCCCCTGATGTTAAAATTTGCTACAGCCTGATCTTTTCTACAGAAGTTTGTTTGAAGAACGAAGGGACAGAGGATGTGCACTTATAAGATTCTTCAAGATTACTCTGATTACTTCCTCCCTTTCAAATGCAGAGTATATTGAAGCCTCTTTAAAAAATTCATACAGTAGAATCATTCTATGCAACTGTAAGAAGAAAACTGTCAGACAACATTCCCAATTCAATATTACATTGTGCTTCAAGAAAAGATTTCCATATATTCTAGATTAAAAAAAGTCTCATAAATAAATGATAATCCATTGCTTGCACTGAAAAATGAAAAATAATTTTCTGTTTGCATTTTACTCTGCAGAGTAAAATTTAATCTCTCTTTTAATATAGTCTTTGTATATACAGAGAAGTAAAAAGATGTAACCTTATGAAAATTGATTTTTTTCTACATGGTTAAAAATATTTCTATCGGTGTTTATCTAGAAATCTTACTTTTATGAGTGCTGGAATATATCACATATTGGTAACTCAAACACATTATTTCAAACAAATTATGATAATGTTCTTTTTTTTTTAAGAGAAGGGAGAAAACCTCGGTTTTTAACACTAAGCAGCATAGAGACAATGATGAAGAAAAAGGAAACTCCTAAGAGTTTGTTACATCTGGCCACAGTTCAACAGAAATCTGTAAGTAATTTTATAGAATTTATCATAACAAGACTTCTATGTATTTTACGTAAATCTGAAATAATATAAATGTATACTATATATGCATGCATATTTATAAATAAATTTACATTGTAAGTAATGTGATGTGTTAGTGTTGCACAGAATGTAAATTATATAGTACAAAGTACCTATGCCTAAATTCACTGGGAAGATTAGAGGGATACTGAGCTTCTTTTAGCAGACAGAACAAAATCAAATAAAATGCTGGTTCTCGTATAACAACTTTTTTAAAATCCTGAACTTTCTTTTAAATGATGAAGTAAATTTCTCTGATAGTGTTTAATTTGTCAGAAAAAAAACAACCCCTCTACTACATAATTCACAACAAAACATTCTGTTTTCCGTAGAAAAGCAGCCAAAAACAAGGTTAGATTCACAATTCTGTCAAAAAGGCATCTTCCTCTTACTTGTGATGTGGGAGTAACCTGGTTTAATTCCCTTCTCTGCCTGGGGGGATTGGAACGCATGGCCTGTCTCTGGTTGATAGCTGTGCGGTGGCTGAGGGCCCCTCACTTCTCTCCTTGATACAATTCCACTTTCTCTAAGTAATTAAAGTTTCACTGAAGCAGGTACTGAAACCCCAGTGGCCCATTTCCCAGGTAAAAGCCACAATCACCAGCCAAAAGGGTCATTCTCACTTACTTTATTTCTCAATTAGTAGTTACTCCATACAAGATAAAACAGGACAAAATGCAGCCCAATTGCTAAAACGCTATTTTGGCAGAGCCATTTAGAGACTTTTCTGGGAGAGGCAGGCTGCAAGACAGAAATTGTGAACTTGAGAGAGCAGCTGAGATGTCATTTTGTATTCGGTTTTTGTAGGGAATAACTGAACAGTCAGTGTGACAAGAGAATGAAAGCGATTCCCTGCCCCGCTACGAACCTGGGAGTATTTATCTGACAACCTACCTCTGATGTGTGAACAGTTCTGGGGTCACTGAAAATATGGTGGTTCCTTCCATCCCGGAATAATTTACTATCTTTCTTGAAATATATTCACTTGCTGTAAAAGCCCTGCCATCAGTTCCTTCTACCACTGGCAAAGGAAAGAGCTGCACTGTCCTGTAGCTGTTCCATGGGAGCCTGCATTAAGGCACAGCCTTAAGGCACAGTTCTACAATGACAATTTTCTACCTATAAAAACCCTATAAAAGGATTCCAGTCAAATACACATATAGGTATGTGTATATTTCAAACTGCAGTGGTATTACATCAGCATTTATCCAACCTGGAACCACATCAGGAGAAGATTATGAAAAAGCTACGTAATTAACTGCTAAGAGGCTGCTGTCAGTTTGCAAATTCAACGGCAACGTACTTTTAGGCAACTTGGACACAGCTATAAGAACATTTTCAAAAGTGTGAAAATTATTTCTAAAATGGCACAAAAGTACCCCCTTTTAAATGGGAATTCTCACTAATGGAATTACTCTCATCACTTCAGGAAGTGCTAATTTTCCTGCTCACTGGAAGCTTAATAAAAGTGCTGTATTTGTCCCTAATTGTGATTAATCAGTGTGGCACGGTGAATGGCAGCAATTCCTTTTCAAACACGGCAATTTTCAAAATTTGGCAAAGCGTCCATGTTATGCAAATTACTTCATAATTGTACTGCACGCTAAAAGAAAGGAACAGAACTCCAGGCAGGAAAAAGAAATAATCTATTCTGCAGGAGAAGTAACATCCTGGCCAACGCCAGGCACGGGCAAACAACACAAGTGTCCACGGCAGGCGCCAGCTGAGGACACCCAAATCACTGCTTATGTAAAGGCAAATATTTCCACTGCTTCTAATAAATACACGATATTTCACAGACCCATAGGGCAAATATTTCCACTGCTTCTAATAAATACATGATATTTCACAGAATCATAGGATTACAGAATCACCTAGGTTGGAAGGGATCTTTCAGATGATCTAGTCCAACTGCCAACCTTACACCTACAAAAAACATCACTAAGCCATATCTCTAAGCAGATTTCTCTTTAATCTTACAGATTTCCAAAGCTGCACGAGTCAAAAAGCCGCAGTGTCACTGGGTTATTAATTCTTTAAACAAAATTAAAAGATCCTTATATCCTTATCATTATTAAAATATAAAATGACATTCAGAGATGTGATATATCTTCCAACTACCAGAAACATCATTTTGCAATGCTCTCTTGTCCCTAGTGAAGCCGAGTCTGGTAATGGGCCATCCATGCTGAAAAGGAGGCAGAAGAACCTCACTGCAACAGCATCTACTAGATGACAGTATCATCGTATGGTCCACCTTGGATTACTCATCTGTCCCTGAAAGCTAGGATTTTCCCTAACAGGAATACCAGCTTTTGTTTTTCCTAGCTAATAGAGTATAACAACTCCTACATCTGAAATGTAAACACAATATCGTTTTCATCAGAGTTTATTTGAAACTGTCCCTTAAATTTAAAAAAATAAAAGTAGTAGGGAAGTTCATTATATACTTTTTGAAATCCGTATCTGACAGTAACACCATTTACCCATTCATTTTCTACCTCTTGACTCTGAGAGCCTGAAAGTTCGCTTTTCAGAAGTGTGGAAACATTCATTTTGGGGTGCACTAAAATGTGGTCATCGAGCAACGTAACAGCAGATTTCCGAGCTGTGTACTGTGTGGTGTCAGGGCTTCTCAAACGAGGGTTTCTGACCGTTACTTCAGGTTAAAACAACTTACCCTGCAGCCATCTGCTCACATGCATTAGTACACACTTCAGAAATCCACAAACATTTTATAACCACACTCTCCACCGGGCTCTAAGAGCAGGGACGGCAGCACGCACCCAAGTACAGTATGTAAATAAGACAAAGACTAATAATGCCTTCAATCCTCGGAGCGCAAAGGCTGCTGTAGTATGTAACATAGCAACACATTTTCCATTACACCCTAAGATTAATAAGCCTCATGGAGACCTGGAAAATCTGACAGAAAACAAGGGCAATACGATGTTCATTTCTGTTTCATTAAACACAGGATGAGCTGATGGATCTCTCCACACTTTGTCACTCCGCACTGTTAATGGCTCTTTGACATTATTATTCACCATGGGTGAGATTGTGTAACCTCTGCTCACATTGGTGAGCATTTACAAAAGTAGTCCCACTGGCAACGGCTGCAGAGAGGTTACCTGCAGCATATGGTACTTCTCAGCTCAACTAAGAGTGGCTGAATCTGACCGTAAAAAAGTGTTTGTGAAGGATTTTAGTCATGTGCAGATAGTTGGCAAAGGGCACTTTAGTGGATACAAAGGTTTAATGCAGCAGTTAAACACTCTGCTTTCTAGCGGGCTAAATAGTTGAGTGATACTTCATCCTCCTCTTTATTTTTATTTGCATATTTTTAGCTCTGATGGAACAGTTTTGCAATGTTACTTTTTCAAAGCAAGCAAATAAAATATCTGGAGCAGGGACACTGGGAGGAATAAGTACACGGCACGGGCAGCCAAAAGGTGCCAGCAGAGGGGCTCAGCACCTCCCTGCAGATGTGACCCAGAACATGAAAAGCCTTTGGAGGGACAAAATAACTTCAAAACAGGAAGCTTTACTGTTTTTCCTTAATTACGCATTCAGGGTTTTACTTGTTGCAGTGTAGTTATAGAACACAGTCATACTTTGCATTATCTTTCTTTTAGAACCGAGTATGTCATGTTGAATTGGAAAATAAACAGCAGTGAATTCACAACCATGAATGAGAGAGCAACGAACAAGGAGTGAACCATTTCTTTGTACCTTCCCTATTTTCATTAGAAATTACACTAATGAATGACAATTCTTTCTATTTACTTAAGGTGCTCTCCCTCGTGAAACTGAAAGTGTTACAGAAATATGAGTAAACATTACTTACTGTCCGCGTTCTACAAACAGTCCAAATAGGCACAAAGATAGGAAACAGCTGTATTTCCAGCTCACCTTAAGTTTATACAGACTTACTCTTTTTCCATTTGAAAATCTGACCCGTGCACAATTCCCCCTGAACCAAATCTAATTCAGACAAAGGCACAAAGAAAAATATTTCAATATTTGCATGTGTTCAAAGTGGCGCTTGTGCAAAGCAGCTCACTGTCATCTCTGTTCTGGGCAGTGATCTGCTTCTTGGGCATTTTCAACATTTCTTCCATTGCTACATAATCACTGTGCTGAGCTGCCACCCATCTTCCTGCACCAACCTACCTACTTTTAAAGATCCCTACACACTTTTTTTTTTGTTTTTAAATTTTTATTTCAATCTGGCAACTAATAATGAAAAATACTAATACCATCCTTAAAACCGAGACACTAGGGAGGGGGACGCTTCATATATATATAGAAATATATACACATAAAGTTATAAAACTACATAGTAGTGACAGTGACTAGTGATGTCCAATTGTTCCTTGATGACAGTTTACAAGTGCAAATTCTCACATTTAAGTTCAGATGGTCATGTGGCTTCTGTCCAACTGTAAGTGAACAGCAAAGACTGAGAATTTCATATAATAGAGATCAATACATAAGTTACAAAACAATAACAAAGGACATCCATCCAATAAATATAATTAATGAGCCAGCTTGAGAAAATGACTATCTGCCTGTAGATATTACACAAATAGGGAAATGGAACATTATGTAAACATAAATCACTGTGGATTATGTGTTCAACTACAGTTTCAGGTTAAAAAAGCAAAATTAATATCACCAATTGCTCCAATTCATATCAGAAAACAGATTTTAAAGAAAGCTTTGGCAAAGTGATGTATAAATTATATGTTCAAGATTATAAATTAGATTTCCCCAGACAATCATGGTGATTCCACAAATAGTTTCAGAAATAACTCTGGGTAAGTGATTAGCTTTCTAAAGAATTACCAGACAACTTGAAAACAGGATTTTTTATAAACAATACAATTCATTACAGGAGGACTGCTGCATGAGCTGCAATACAAACTCTGCTCTGTCTTGAGCAGAATCCAAAACTAAAGTGGACACTATCATCATCGTGGGAGGTATAAAAGATGGGCTTTTTGCTACAGCAGAGAGATGTCTTTTAAAAAGCTGAGATAGAAGCAAAACCTCAAAGGTTTAACTAAGTCAGATGCTTGAAACCTAGAACATGAATGGCAGCAGGCCAGGAAGTCAAAATTACTAAGTAAAAATATAGCATACACCAAAGAGAGTCGATTCTGTGTATGCTGAAGATGTCTGGGATGCCTCAGATGCATCTAAAACAATTTGATTTTGGGGAGGAACAGTATTAATCAGAGCACAAAAAAGACTCCAGTCCATTGGACAGAGTCGTCAGTTGTCAGGAAACAAACAAAATGTCCTAAACACCTGGTTTGGAAATGTTTAGTCTTCCCTAACACTGTTCTAGAAGATAAATATATCTGTAGAGGACCGAGACAGAAGGGGGAAGCAGTCAGATACATCACAAATCCAAAACAATTACTCAATGGCTAATAAGCAATCACTTCAAGAAATACAAAAGCAGAGTTTTGATGAGACAAAATCCTATCATGAAAATGCAAAAAGTGGAAGATTTTCCTTATGTGTAGGGCCTGAGTACAAACAGTGGATGAGAAGATGAGAAGAAATTTGGTGCCAGTCTAAGCTTTGACACTATATTTCAGTAACCAACACGGGTAAAAGACAGCCCATTAAAGCTCACTGAGCTAGCTCCAAAATCTTTATGTCTGCAAAGCAATACTAGCTCTCTTCCTGAAAATAGAATAGTAAAATAATTAAAAGCCTTCAACGTGGAAAGGTTTGGTTAAAAAATAAGAAGCAGGAAAAAAATTTGTCAAAAATTAATTAATAACTGATTTCTTGGACTATAAAGAATGTGAAAGGGACAATGCCAAAAGTAAAATCTGAGAGCAGAACTAGAGAGCAAATGAGACAAGGAGGAGATACCTGTTCTGTTCACATATAGGCAAAGTGCTTCATCACATCATATTGTCACAGAGGAAAAGCGTGATCCAAGCCCACCTCTCTTCTCTCTGTGTCTGCATTAAACCACTTCACAGACATGCTCTCACACATCTATCTTTGTCTTCTGTCTTTGCAAACTGATTCCCTGCGGAATATGAACAAGGCTGCTCGTGTACCATAATTTCCCAGAGAAAGAAAAAAACATCTTTTACAAGTGTCTTTGTTACTAATGCTACTTAAAGAAACATTCCTTTCCACGTCACTAATTTCAAAGAAGCGCCACAATAGCAAACTTCCAAAGACAGAACAATATAAAAAACGTAGACTCAAGTGACAGCTGAAGAACTGGGGTGATCTACAAGAAACAACACAAACTGAGCAAAGAGAAAAGCGGGGGGATTAGCACGGCGTTCCTGTATGCTTGGGGTCACTAAGATGAATGTGCATGAGCTTCTTTTGTCTGTTTGTGCTATAATTTCACACACTAAGAACAAAATTGTGTTCTCTGATATGCTCACAGAAGTCCCGCCGGAATCAGTGAGAATTACACGCCTGCATCTAAGGGCAGAATTTGGCCCTAAGTCATTAGTTAGAACTCTCTGCTGAAACCCTACAGAGAATAGTGGGTTTCAGAGGACGATGAGGATCAAACTGATGCAGCACACTCAGAGATTTACTCTCACAGGAGACCATCAAATACTCAGACATTCCAAAAACACCATCTGTAAAGATAAAAATCTTTACAAGACCAACACACCGTATCCGTGGATGCTGCCTTCGGTTCAACAGCCTTAAGCAGCGTTAAAAACAGCGACAACGGAACGGAATGGAAGTTTAGAGGAGGAAAATAGCCCAAAGATAAAAATCTTTACAAGACCAACACACCATATTCGTGGATGCTGCTTTCAGTTCAACAGCCTTAAGCAGCATTAAAAACAGCGACAACGTTAACGGAATGAAAGTTTAGAGGAGGAAAATAGCCCGAGATTTTCAGACCTACACAGAAGAGCACACCAATTCCCAACGACTATTGCTCATGAAAAGACAAACTCACAGCTATTGTACATGTGCTGCACATGTTCATACGTGGCCTTAAATCTGTTGAAGAACTGGTCTGTCCTCAGCTAAAAGATAAGCTACTGAAGTTATTTTACCAAAATTTCCTGCTATTTTGGAAGAGTTCTGAGGTGTGTGTATATGTATCTGCCTGTGTAGTTAAACATGATATATTTTAGCATTATTTCCTACTTGCTGTTCTGAAAGAACTGCCTATGGATTACTGAATGCCACTGTAGTTGTTTATCTTAAGATCTCATGTCAATTATTTATTTTGAGCTTTAAGCAAGCAGTTGATGCAAAAATAATTACAAACAGTATTTTGCATCAAACACTTAAAATTTTAACAGTAGTATTTAGCAATATTATTTCTGTCCACTTCTACCTTCAGACAAATGATTCACACGTATGATAAGTAAAGGCTGTTCTACCTCAAATATTTCCCGGGCACTTGCAGTACTCTGACTGTTAAAGACAAATCTGTGCTTCTTATCGACTGTACTGGTAACATTTTTCTTTGTTTTGATCAAGGACTGACAATACTCCAATTCATACTGACTGCAAAGTAACAGCTTAAAAAAAAAATCCACGGTATTTAATTCTAAACTCCACTGTATCTGTTGCAGGATAGGCTGGCATTTGCTGTTAAAGCAGAAAATTACAAGAAGGGCCTAATTGACCCTCTTGTGTCTTTGAAAAATCCTGTCTGTTGTCTCTAATTGACCCTCTAGATACCTTTATGGAACAATGAATGAATCCTCAGTAAATAATGGACGGTGATGATTAATAGCCATGGTTTGGCTGGACCTCTGGCTTATGGAGTTGTGCTACTGAACATTTTTTTTGTTTTTTGTTTTTTTTTTTTTTTTTTTTTTTTTTTTTTTATCAACATGGTTCTCTGTACTTCATAAACAAACTATTTCAAGATAACAAATATCCTGTTGTAAATAACATGAAAAGTTAAATAAAATTAAATGCTAGTTCACATAATGGAATGAAAAATAGAATTATTTGCATTATTCAAAATGACTTTCCATCACCACCTTTTTTCATGTTTCAGTAACATCATCATCTATTCATATGCTTGATTTAGAAAGAAAAAAGTTTACCATAATGGAGCCCCTTCAGAAGACATCATTTATTTCTTTACTATGCATTGTAGTCAATAGTAACAATGTCATATTTCTTTCTCTGGACTTTTCATTGCAATAAAATTCTATGATACTAAGATACTTCTAGATTTGGTTTCATTATAATGCTGTCAGAAAACATTATAAAATCATCTCCAAATGTCTCTTCTCTTATTTAATAACTCCAATGTCTAATGTTTTCAGGCTTGTCAAATTATAAACACAAATACGTTAAGTTACGCCATTACTCTACAATACCAGGAAGAAATCCTGCTGGGTTTTGAAAACAATATTTACAACTTAGTAAAACAACTGGCTTGATGCCAGTCCAAGAAATCACATGCAGCAACGAATGTTCACATACATCCTTCCTACAGCACAATGACATTTGATGATGCCATTCAAAATCACTTTCTAAAATTCAGCATCCCATACTGAATGTGTCAAGAAAATACGTGACAAATCAACACGTTCTTGCAATGTACATAACTAAAAATCCGGGGAATTCAAATAAATTTACTTTTCCAGATTTAAGAAATATAACGAAGATGAGCATTATTCTTTCAATGTGAAAAACATGAGCATGGAGTGCGTATGTTTATTTAGATCCCTCATCCCAGCAAAGTAGTTTAAGCCCAACCTTTCAAAAACAACCAGCTAGAAAAGTTCCACAAGATCTCAAACAAAAATAAGTGTTCCAGGTCTCCCAGTGAAGAAATAGACCCCATTTATCTGGTTTTCAACACCCTAAACTCTCTTGGATACAAGCTGGGACTTGTTGGCCTATTTATGAACCTTTTAGAACACTGAAGATAAATGTAGGACCTCAGGTTCATTAAGCAGCTTTGAACTGTTCTTAACAACACTCAGAGAACTTAGGTAAATACCACTATAATTCTATCATGGGAAAACTGACTTGACCAAGGTCACAGAGAATATCTGTAAATTTACCCTTTAACTAACAGCAGATTATCTAAAAAAGATGTGTATTTTAAATCCAATAGCAACAGTTTCAATAGTAGATACCTCAATTCACTAAATTGAAATATGAGAAGTGTTCTTTTCAAGGCTAAGATTAATACAAAACATATTTAATCATCAAAACAAATCTTTGCTTATTGAAATTTCCTCTTCCCTTAAACACAGCTTAGTTTCTTAGAGGCATTTATCCTGGTCTCCCAGGAGAAGGTGTCTCTCACTGCTCATTCACTGACAGTTGCCCCCAGTAAAAATGTGAATGCTTTTAGAAAGATTGTACAATTTGGGCAAGTATAGTTTGATGATGACTGTACTAAACTGCCTCCAAAGAAGCAATACCGATGGGCAGATGTTGACTGGGAAGCAAGAATATTTCATAAATTTTTGACTTAGTAAGGTGCAGGATCCTTCAGAGATTCATATAAATCATAACACAATTTACAGTAGAAGTTGTTTGTCTAAATAGTAGAAAACACTAACCTTTGTGCAACTGGGGTTAAACTAATTCTGTTTTAATGAAAAGCAAAATTTACATACAGCTTTGTTATGACAATAAATAGGGGTCTTAGTCTCTTTCATAGTCATTCCCATTGTGCCTCCACAGCCTCATCTGCTTCCACTAAAATCATGGTATAAAGCACATTATTCTTTTAATATCGGGGAGAATACAGCAATTCAGCCATTAGGTCTGTTTCAGTGCGTAAAGATCACAGAGTATAATAGATGCTTATAGTTCAAGTAATTTTTTGTTCTTAATAGCATACACTGAGCCCAAACATTAGAACTTGATTCAGTTAGAAACCTGACTGCTAAAATACCACATATTGTTTTAGTTACAAGCCTGAACACAGAAATGAAAACTTATTATTTCTCTTCAGCTTTTAAAAATACATATTTAGCTCCAACTATTCTCTCAGAAAAATAACATGGCATATGTGCAAATGTTTTCACAGTCGGTAACTCAGAACAGTCATAAATGGATTTCTAGGACTGAAGAGTCAATAGTATAATTTTAACCATCTCTTAAATGAAAAGTTGTGACTTATGGTGATGATGGTGACATAGTCTCTAGTTCAGGATGTCTGACACTTCCCGTTTCACAGCTTCAGTACAGTTGCTCATAACTTTAGCAAGCTCTAATTGTTCTCACTGAAGTTTCCTATTACACGTGTCCATGCGGGGCGCGACTTACGTGGGAAAGTGCAGCAAATATGCTTTCAGAATTTCCAAAAAGCCAACAAGGGAAAAATACATTCTTTTCAGAAGTTTCAAAAAATTCTTACAAGTGTTTTCTGGGAAAGCTCCAAGCCCCTAAGGCAGACAGGGACCTCAAAAGTCACCAGTCCCAGCCCAGTGCTGCAGGAACAGAACATCTATAGCTACTCCTAAGCTGCAGTTTGCTACACGGACTGCGTAGCCGGTGTGGGAAAGCCAGAAGCTCTCTCCCACTACTCTAATATTAAATACAGGAAATTAAGAGCTGTGGCTAAGCCAAGAAAGAGGTAGAATAGAAGAAAACCAGAACAGAAGGTTTTATGGGAAAGAAGAGTGGAACAAAATGTGTAAAAGAGTGAAAGAGATAACTTGGGATGGGAAAGACAGAAGAAAGGGGAGCTGAGAGAAGATAGGACAAAAGAAGGAAAGGTCAGAGTGGGTCTAGGAAAAGAAATCAGACTTTTGGGGGAAAAGCAGTAAAAAGGGATATGGAACATCGCTTTATTTCAAAAACTGCATAGAATACACAATTCAGTTTCCACACTGTTCTAGTTTCACATATATTCTAAAACTTAAGTACATCACTAATCATGCTTTGGTGGCTTGTTGGGAAAAAAGCAACCCATAATTACAGTTAGAAGCGATTAGTTCAGTTCAAAGGACAGTGTCAGCACTTCAAAGGAAAGAATCCAACACCTACTAATAACTCGGTAAAGTTCTCAACCCTTCCCTCCATCTTCCCACCATCCACTGAATATTAAAATAATGAAGGAATAAACCAAAATCCTTCTACTTTAAAAAATACCAAATGTAGATTGTTTATGAAACCTTAATTCAGTCCCTTGGTGTATGGAGACTGGTAGAAAATTTTTAATTACAACAGAATACGCAACTACATCATTTTGTCTCATTTTTTTTTGGTATTAGCCCAGGTGTTTTTAGCTAATTATTCTACTAAACACATGTCATCACTCAACATACTTATCCACGCCTATGCTTCCAGTGGAAACACTAAGAGGATCATATTTAATGATTATGCTAATATTTCTATCACTTTCTTTTCAGCATGCCACACGTTACATAAATCCATACATACTGCAGCAGGAAACAAGTTTAATCAATAAGGCCTCCTCAGTCAAACATCTTGGACTATCTATCCCCAGATCTCTGCTGCTGCCAAGTGACTGATTTAAGAGATGGACAAAAGCAGACACACAAAAGTACAGATACTATGATTAATGGATGATCCAAATTCCCCTGAACTGCATATCATGACTTAATGTGAAACCCTGTAGAGATTAAAGGCAGGAATTACATTATCATGAATAATATAAAAAAGTGATATTCTGTTTAAAAGCTTTTGAGTGCAAGTGAGTTGAACAAATACATTAACACAGCTCCCAAAGATTCAATCAGGTTGAATGTTACCCAGAATTTATTTTGAAATAAGCTTTATATAACTCCTATGTGAAGTACAAGTCTATTTGTGACTGGCAGTAAAGCTATTAGCATGTAGATTTTAATTCTTTCTTAAGTTATATAGAGCTTACAGTATCTGCATTGTCCTTCTTTTAATAATGGAAACTTCTCTGAATTACATATGAAGTACATCTCAATGCTGCAGGTACAAGATATATAGACCAAGATATATACACATATACCTAGATCGTTATTCTTTCCTCTTATTATAATTTGAAAAAATGTCTCCTTGTTATAGTGGCACAGTAACGTGGCTGTTGCATCTTATTTCTCAGTCTTGAATTCATAAACAGAGGTTTGGAGGGCATTTAGTGTTTCATATTATTTCAATCATATCAGTTGAAAATTTGTATTGAAATTATTCAGGCAGTATGTAAAGCTCTTCTATAAAAGATAGCTGTACATTAACTTACAATTAAATGATGGTTTTAATGAAATTATAGTGTGTGACAGGTTAACGGACTGATGCTGAAAGGCAAATGTCGAAATGAAGCCAAGACGTTTATTTTCAAACTGACAAATCTTAACTCAACCATAACATATAGTTCCATTAACATTATAGTTATTACACAAAATAATTTGGTTGAAAAAAATATGTAATAGACCAAGCTGCCTGACCGTCAGTAGAAACCCTAACCTCACCATGTTCCATGAAAGACAAACCAAGCCAACACCAAAGTGACACACAGGTTTTGTATAAGATTCAAAGAAAGGGCTACAAACCTCAAATCAACCAGGCAAAGACCTGCTGTCTCCGGAACACTGTCTTTAATCTTTACTTTTATCTGCTATTCTCAGTGCTAAGGTCAAGCCAACAGCCTCATCATTGCTTAAACACATCAAAACCTGGTAATGGGGTCCTGAGTCCTCACCTCTGCTTATTTTTTCCTAACTTCTATGACACAAAGTGGCAGAAAACTCTTAACATTCGAGTGAGGGATTTCTCTTTTGGAACAGCATCTCTGGATGGCATTAAAGACATCATTCCTACAGCTTCTGGCAAGTTAATTTTTCAGATTGTCAAGATAGGATCTTCCTGCTGCATACAATTTCACATCAGGGAGTGAGATGTTAAAAGTGAAAAACCTTTCCTTCTGAAAAGTCCTTCTGTCCCAACTGTCTAAGCAGAGGCTAAATATTAGCAAACCAGAAAATGGGACAGAATGACCAGAAGGATACGCAGAGGTGAAACGGAGGATCCTTTTCTTGAAATGAGTAATGCCACATGACTAAGTTGATGTACTGATTTTTGCCGTGACCAGAAAAACACAAAGAAACAGCAGAGGTGAGAAGAATACACCTGTAGCAATAGGAGTTTTTCAGAAACACAATGGACCACCGTAAGGAGAAGTGAAATGCTGAAAAGTCTGCCTAAATATATTAAATAATAATAATAACAGAAACAGTTCATGGAACGAGCTCTGGGACGGAGACCTCCTCCTTTGTGTTATCAGCCTGAATACAGTATGAGTAGCCAGTAACCAAAAATGATGATTCTTATAGAGCAGCTGTAATTTTCCTGCTGTGAAATGAGCTCCGATCCCAGCCCAGCTCCTGCCGGGCAGCTCGTCCCAGCCCAGAGCCCGGGCAGGCTCAGGCTGCTGGGGAGGCAGGGAATGGGGCCGGAGCCATCACCCCTTCACCTCGTGGGGTCAGAATGAAATTGCAGTGCTGGGAAGCATGCACTACGCTGCAAAAATTTATAGCTTTTAAGGCCAAAAGGGGCTCTCTGTGACCATCTAATGTGACCTGCTGCTTAACTCCGACCACAAAATTCCAGCTGGCTACTCCTAGCCATATTGCACTTTCTTTTCCCCTCTCTCTGCATCTCTTTCTCAAGTCTCTTTTTCTGTTTTGGTTGGTTGGTTTTTAAGTACAAGGAGGCTTCCAATTCCCCTGCTGCCGGTTTACCATTTAAAAACAAATAAATTACTTTGCTTTCTAAAATCAAAATAAAAGCTTGGAAGGAAGCAGTACACACATTTGCTTGTTGTCCATCTTGTTACCAAATCAATGTCATAGACTGGGTAAAAGTAATAGAGATTATATGAACCAAAGCATACCTGAAGTGCCTCAGTGTATGTAAGGCATTAAACACTAAAATACAATTTATTTTACAGATTACCTTGAAGTAATTTTCGGTCCACTGCCACCTGAGCTCTAAGTGCTTCTTACACCTGTAACAACTCCTGACACACAGTCTCACAGTAGAGTCATCCAGAGGTGCATTTTCCGGGTTACAAATTGTCCATTTATTGCTCAAAGGAAAGTTCGCTTTTGTTCACTGAGCTATTGAAAAAATCTGTGAATATTTCTACTGGCTACCCAGACGACCCTACCCACTTGTCCAAGTAATGTCAGTAAAATATGAGATATTTGATTATAAAAACAAAACCAAAACCACAGAAGCTGCATTAAATGTTTGAGATTCTTGTTTTGGAGGAAAGAACTCCACGTATGTAATGACCTTTTTTTCTTTTTTTCCATTGGAACCAAGAAACCAAGTATGTTGACAGCTGTCCCCAGCAAGGAAGAAAATGAAGGAATGCAAAGTGGCCACAGAGGGAGTCAAGAAATAAGATCCCCTAAAAAGTGGGCCGCACTCATCCCACTTTGTTTCACATCCTTAACTAAGGTGTGGGAATCATATGGAATTGTCTTTTAGAGACTAAATAACCAGAGAGGAAGACAAAGCCCTTAACTAAGGCACCTCAGTTAAATTTCTACGAATACATGGAATAAATCATCACCACAATTCCCATAGTGGAGACCAGTAGTAAGTTTTGAGGGCAAGCACACCAGAGACCAGTAGAATACTTGAAAAAAATCCTATTTGTACATTTTATTCATAGCTATTTCCCTATTCTAATGCTGAACCTGAACAATTTGAAGAGAGTTTCCATGTAATTGTCACACCAGCAGTTACGGCTCTTTAGGTACTGTATTTCTGTCCTTTTTTACAAGACTTGAAGAAGACATACCATATTTTAATGAGCAATCACAAATGAAATCACAAAATTCCAAGGAGTAATTCTGTGCAACTTTTTGCCATGAGGTGGAACGTGCATGGCAGAACGGATACATTCCTGACTAAAGGAGAGAGATTTTCTTCATGTTCTTTCCAACTTCTTCCAACTCTGCCTTTGCTCTAAACCCAGCATATTTTTTGAGGGAGTTGCTTAATCTGGTGCAAGTTAAGACAGGACCCTTATTAGCTCCACTGCACTCCTTTCCAGCCATGTGGTGTTTCATACGACCAAGCAGAATGTGGTTTGAAAGAACAAAGTGAAACCATAAATATAACATAGCATAATTCCAAAATGTACAAAGTATAATGATCCGTATAATGTTAAAATGTTAGTAATGTCTCTTGATATTATTTCATCACATGCTAGCTGCTATTTCCTGAAAACTCTTTGAAGGATTAAATAAAAACATATGCTATGAACACCCACTGTGTGCTGTAACAAATCAAAACGAACTTCTTAGTTTGATGAAAGTTTCCACAGCGCTCAGTACTGTAAATTAATGTCAGAGTGGTAAACTGCTTTGGAAATAGTGAATGCTGCCTTGATGCCAGTTAGTTTCATATTGGTAATATGAGAAGTCTCTATAGTATTTAGAACTGAAACATAAGTGTCTTCTAAACCAAAATTTTGAGAAATACAGTCATAAAATGCTATCATCAGCTGGGCTGATGGAAAAGTGAAGTAAGACAATTAACAAGTTTATATATCCAAAATAAACATACCATTTGCCTCTGGTGTAAACAAGCAAAAATAGAGATTGATACGACTACTCATAAGGATTTAACCAGTCAGTGATCTACTATGAAATAACCAGTATTTTCTCTGAAAATGGCTAGTTCTGGAAGCAGTATTCAGCTAAAGGACTACTTTTCAAAAAGAAGTTTTAATAAATACTTTGCATTATTTGGTGTATTTTTGTTATCAATATTTAATTCATTTCTGGATTTACTAAATGCTTGGCCTTACATATGGCCACGAGTCCCACAGGCAGATACGTCTTTTGAGCTTTTTTTCCGCTTTTAACAGTTTAAAATCTACATTTCTCAATTTCAGCTAGAAAAACAGATGAAAGATTTAAAATCATAGTCTTTTCACCATTGTTTGGAAAATCAACCTAATGCCCCAACCTACCAGCTGCTTCACAAAGAACCAATCCTACCATTTTCAGTCCTCCTTTGTACAATAATATCTCCTCTTCCATAAGTGTTCTACTGGTTTGGTATATTCACTTTTCCTCCGCACTGTAAACCTACTCTTATTAAGTGCCGGCAAAAATTTATGATCATTTAAAAATGAAGTATCTAACATATCAGCAAGCAATATCTTTCTCTACCTTAACAGAGCATCAAATAGGCAGGGAGACAAAATACAAAGTGCCATAGTCTTCAGCTCACACCTTTCCTCGTTGGAAGTACTGGCCTAGAACAAAAGCTGAAATGGCTTCTAAGAGACATGGGACACTTTCTTAACCTCACCTAGCCAGGCTTCGCTTCTCCTCTGCTTCATGTCCTCCTGTCACAGGTGCCAATATAGATTTCCTAAAGCAATCCCCTGTCTTGCTATTGTTTCTAATAACTATGCGTATGTACATCTGCATAAATATGTTATGAAAATTATAACTACAGTCTTCATTATGTCAAGTTTAAGAAATTATATTCAGAAGTTTTTGGGGTGGTTTGGGTGGCACTGAATCAATCAATCAATCATTCAGTCGCTATAAAGAATACACCAGAAGAAAACAAGCAGAATAATGCTCAAATAACATTAAAGTTTTTCCAAAGGTTTTACTAGAGATGGGGTTAGATCAACGTAAGAGCTTTTGCAAGCCTCACCCTTTATTGTATGATACAAGCTGACATGAACTACGTTTGTACAAAAAAATAAAAATTTGAAATGCCTAGAGTAGAATGTGGGGTTTTATGACATTGGGATGAAGAATTACATCTCGCCAGTCTCAGTGTCAGAGTTCAAGTCACTGATGGAGTTTAGGGATGGCGGGATCATAAAAGAGGTCAAGGAACTCCTCAAGATTTTTCATCTTCTATAACCAGCCTGACAATTCTGAACCTTTTGGAGAAAGAAGGCTAAAAGTGTGTATTTGTAAAGAAACAAATGTGTATTGCTTAAATACAAGCATTATATTTAAGTAATACACATTTTTAGCCTTCACTTATGCCTCATGTATTATGCTTTCTGCATATTATTAACTGCCTTTAATGATCAAACTTACTGATCTGCACCATGTCATTATCTGTGGTATTTTTAGGATTTTGACACCACTATTTTAATACAGAATCGCTTGATTACTCTCAGGAAATTATTGTCTATTGATCTAATTTATCACACAGTTTATAATAGTAGTATACAATATACAATTTTCTTGAAAAAACTTCCTAATAATAATGAAATGCAAAAAAATATTACCTGCTACATTACTACTAGACAACAAAAAGCTCCAAAGCACTCTCAAAAATATGTGGGGTTTTGCCTCCCTCCTTTCATTTTTAATATGAGCTCTTAATTGGTTAATAAAAAGTACATCAATTCTTAGGAGTAGTATTTTCTAATAAAGAAAGCAAAAGCTAAGATATGACTAACACACCATAACAATTTTCTGCAAGTGGCAAGTCATTTTTTTGTATTTCCCTTCCCACTGGAACAAGAAAAATACACATTCTTCTACAGTCTATTCACTGACACGCTGCTTATCTGATGATGCACTGCTTTGGGTCATTTTCAGGAGCTGCTATTTAGATGGAAAGGAAGAAATAGTAATATGGGAAAAACATGACAAAACAACTTTTCAAGTGTACCTCTTAGGTACGATTCACTTCAAAATGAGCAGAAATAAATAATTTCAGCAATACAGAATCTTACGGCACAGAGGTTTTTTCCATTCTTGCAGATTGGAGAGTAACAAATAAAGAAACCCCTCTAAATTAGGGCTTTAAAAATCTGAGGCTACTATAAAGAAATAAGATTAACTTAATCCCCTAACAATCCAATTTATGACTAGTAAAGGGTTATGAAAAATTCCATCTAGATGTCAAATATAAGGAAACACAAAGTCTTTGGAGACACATAATGATAAACTGCAGATTGAGCAATAAGCTCAGTGAACAGAATGAACAGTTCAAGAGTTCAGAACATGTTCATTTGAAAGGTGTTCAGTTAAAGAGAAGGGCATGGTATAGACAAAGGCACAGAGAGGTCATCATTACAGTCATTCCATCTTCATTACAATGGTGCAGTCATAGCATTGGTGCACACACTTAAGTTCACACTTGCATGTCAATGCACTGCTTTGGAGATGAAACAAAAAATATTTTTAATAGATGAATGAATCCTGGGAGCTCTAGGCAGGTATATAAGAATTTGCGCTTTATTAATTCAGTTTTGTAAAATAAATATGACAGGAAATACCTGTATTTTCTTATCATGTGAGATCAATTAAAAATTACAGTCTATCAGGAATGGTCCCATTCTTCATTAAACAAGCATAAAGCATGTCCTGCATAGAATGCTTCTACCTGTCAGACTGTAGCCCAGAACTCACTTTTTCACGCCAGTTGTTACCTCAAATGCAGGAATCTATAATGAGCAGAAATGAGTAGGTGTTTAAAAGGTTTCAATAACATAATGAACTCTGGCTTCTGAAATCAAGAGTCTCAACTCCTGTTGGAAATTCAGTGAAAAAATTGGCAGGTTACATTCAATAAATCAAAATATGATTTTGGCTAGAACATAGAGGAGGTAACCCTGCTCTCAAAAACAGATGAATAACTACAATTGCCAAAATCCTGGTTTTATATCAGACCTCATTCAGCACCCAGCACTATGCCCACTTTAGCAACAAGCAACGGATGTTCAGGTCTTCATGAGAGGTCTCCAAACCAAGCACTGACCCCATCAACCTTGTCTGGAAGTGTTAGGCAATCACAACCACAGGCAGCTCAGCTGTAGGTTAGGGACGACAACATTAAAACTTTTTATTTGCACAGTCCTTTTCATTAATCATTAACAGGAACTGGAAGCCCTGGCACTATCTTGTCTCTGATTTCTAATACTCTAAAATGCAAACAGACAGAATTTTTTTCACAAGACCATTAAGATGAATAAAAACTAGTATATTTTCAATTTTATATTTACCTACATATTTTTAAATAAAGCAATCTAAGACCCACTTGCACTAATTTAAATCATACTATAGACAGACAAATTGACAAAAAAAAATTAATCCATCTCAGATAGAATTTCAATTTTAGAGAGCAGCACTGGGGCAGGAAAGTCATCCTGTACGATAATGATATTAGAATTTGGCCGACAGTAACCCACAATGTACTTTGCAGCTTTCAAGAGCAGTTACTGAACATTTCGCAATTAAGCATAATTCCCACAGACTCTGGTATCAATTAAAAATGATCTGGACTTCTCAAACTCTAAGCCAAATTTGGTATGAAAAAACTCTGTTGTTCAGACAATATCAAGAAGCACAATTACTATGCCAGATGGATGTCCAAGCTCTCACACACAAATACCTTGGATGCCTCTTGGATACTTATGCAAATCCTAAGATTATAGACTTCCAATTGAAGCCAGGAAAATATTTAAAATATCATTTATTTGATGTTATTTACAGTATGTAATGATTTGGCAAAAAAAGTAAATAGTTATGTATTTCGTTGCAAAATTTCCTTCTATTGGAAGGGAACAGAAGATTTAACAGTTGCTAAAGGAAAAGGAGAAAGTGTCTGCATTATACTCCATAAATATCACATGGAGCCCTGACAGTCACTGGTGACAGTCTGGTGTGTAGCCCCACAGGGTAGTGTAGTTACAACTCAAAAACCACACCAATTAACTACAACTAATCAATTCTATCTCATAACAATGAAAAGTATAGTTCTTTTCCCATCTATTGTTCTTGTTAATTCTCCTTACAGTAAATGTGACAAACATAATAGCTAAGGTGTAGTAAAACAAAAAAATAAAGGATTCCATTTGAAAGCGGCACAAACATTAAACTCCTGAGTTATCTTGATTAATTTTCTTCATCATACCCAGTTCACGGCTGCAAGAGATCACATTATTTTTAAATATATAAATAAACCCAAGCCTAAATCTAGAGTTATCTAGATTATGGCACACTAGGGAGAAAACAGAGGAGGTCATGAAATCAGAGACTGCTGTTTCTTCTCATAATGTAATTACACTTTTGGCTAATGAAATTACTGCAGTCTCAGAGTAAGGGCTTGCAAGTCAGAGCTCTCACATGCTAGTGAGAGATGGGGTAAAGAAATACTGTTTACCATTTATAGCTGAGAGATGCACACTAATCCCCAAGATCCAAGCACAACTTATTTTGTTTCTGAACTCTGAGCAAGACTGAATTTGTGATCAAAGCCCTTTTCTAATTACTACAATAAAAGGAAAATTAGCTTAAGAGGGAGGAAAGGCTGGTAGAGAGAGAAAGAGCATCTCGTTCTGCACTGCCGGTACCCTCTGAACAGCTGAAAATAACCACAGTTTAGCTCAGTGAAGAGAAGCAGCACCAGAGCAAAGCAATATATAAGGATGGCTGAGCACTCAAGGCCTCTATTGGTACCATTTAGGTGTTCACAGCCCAGCTCCAATCTGCACAGCTGCTCCTGCTCACAATCAGGGGACTCATTCTGGTAGAGATCTCAAAGCTTGTAAGGGACACACATTTTAGGGTCTCAGCGGAAAAAAAGTGGAGGGAACAGTATATTCTGGTTAGAATTACAAACTCCTGTTGTTGATTCCTTTTTGAGATACTCTGCTAACATCCTGCTTATGGTTCCCCTCAGCAGCAGCTCATGCTTTCCACCACGCCAAGTGTGCCAGCGAGTTGTTTTTCCTTTTAGGCAAATTAAGAGTGGCAAGGTGAAGATTTTGACCTACGAGTGCTGACCATTCCGGTGCATCTGTATAATACAAAGTATGATTTACCCAGGGGAAATGAACGGAAAACCAAGATTTCTCACTTGGATAAACCTGTCATCCTCTCATTTTCTATTAACAGTTAGGGGAAAGGAAAATATATTATCTAGTTGCTGTTAGTTGCCACCGGTGTAACAGTTTCCAGCTCTTGGTAGCCAACAGCAGACAGACAGCAAATTCCAAAGGACAGAAAGAAACTCTGCTGACTGCATCTGAACTAGGCAGTAGTAACGTATATGGGATAACTGAATGATTTCTACCTTTATCTAAAAATTGAGGCGGGGGGAAGGGACACTATTCCAAGAAGACATAAAGATTCACATGTTATTTTTAAAATAATTTGAATTAAAGGCATTAAAGAGATCAACTTGAGTAAAAGTCAACAAAATACTCTGTTGATCACTAGCCTCGTTTTTGCTTCAAATCTAGCTTTAGGGGACCAGTTGATATCTGAGCTCAGACATGTAGTCTGGAACACACCTGACTATTGGCTTCTAAGCAGTGAGCTCACATGGTGATTAACCTAATATCACTGTTTGAATAAAACCTATATCCCACTAGAATATAGCACATGTGGAAGAAAATGAAAAACAAACCCTTTCCTCTCTTTGTCCAGGTTCTCCTCCAAAGCTTTCAGTGTGGATGTTAAATCCAACAAGCTTACAGAAATGAGACCAATTTACAGGCAGGGAGGCCATTATCAGCCATCACATTAAATGAACCCATTTCATTTTCAAATCTAGTTGCAAAATTAGTTCTTGCCTGTTAAACAATCCTCAAGAAATTAATGGCAGAAGGTTTTGCTTTGACTGTCATAAAGATCACCAAAAACACTTGTGTTTAAGATGCTAATTACAGGGGCTCCATGCCAAAAAAATAATTCTGGCAAATTAAATCCCATGATTAATTCATAACGTCCATTTTAGCATTAATCCTAGCATTAAGATACGGAGTAGTCCCCATACACACACACGTACACACATCTCTCTCACTTCGGGGAATAAAGTAATAGTAGTTCCTAGGGTCTTTTTTTTAATAACTCTTCCTATTTTATCTGTGTTATTTAATTAATATAACTAGATGGTTAATCCATTATTTCATACTTCTTGTTTGCGATCTCTGTTAAGGCCTGCAGATTTTAAGAAATCAAACCAAGCAACTTCTCATGCATCGTTTCGGCAGAAATGCATGAGACCACAAGGACTAATGGATGTTACTATTGTGCATCATACTCCTCTCTTCTGCTGGTTTGAGGACAACATAAATTTTCACTGGTTTATAATTCAAGCTTTAAAAGTAATACCTGGTTATAAATACCCAAAGGACTTCACCAATAGTATATAAAGACAGTAACATCACATACCTGAAAATTTCCTTTAGGGTTTCAAAAGAAAATAATTACTGGATGACAGAGATCTTAAATCACTACCCCAACATCATGACGCTACTCCCAGCATTTTCTACAATATCCTTGCCAATAAGAGTACAAAAGCTTATATTCCTGTTGGGGGAAAACAGGAAGAAACAGTGAATCTTAGATGTCTAAGACATCTCTTTCTTGTGTCTTCACTCACCTTCAAGAAACAGTGAATCTTAGATGTCTAAGACACCTCTTTCTTGTGTCTTCACTCACCTTGATATAATACAATTCATTATAGGCACATGTGTTTCTTCCTAAGCAGATTGATCAATGCAATTTTTATGAGCCAATGATGTGACAGGCCTTCTTGAATTTAGCTTTTCCATTCATGAAAAAGTGACGCAGGAAAATATAGTAAAATGAAATAAGACATTAAATGAAGACTTTTCTGTCTGAGCCAGCAAAACAGACAGGTATGCCAAAAGATTTGTCAAGTGTATTATTTCCTGAAGAGACAACTGTTCAGTTCCCTTTAGTTCATAATATATAACTCTAGAGTAGCTAATAAGTATTTAAAATGCTAGTCCTAAATAGTTGTTCATAGTATAATGGCTGATGTTTTCAACTAGTAGCTGAAAAAGCCTTTAAACCACTTCTTTATTTAACAACCATCACTTTTCACTGTCTATTGTATGTGGTTTTCATTGACTCTTTTTAAAATGTATTTGAAGTCAATAGATCAATCACTTCTGTGAAAATATATTCTGAACACCATTTAAATAAAATACACTTTTACCATGCTTTTGATAACCTATTGCTAACAATGACATTATTATTATTTTCCATTTTCTGCTGATATTGTTACTGATTTGCTCACTGTAGACAGCACCTTCTGGGTTTTTTTCCCATTTAGTATCTCAGGCCATATCTAAAACTGTTCTTTTACAGCCTCTACATACCGCTTTTTCAAAGTAGCAGGGGCATCTCATCTGCTCAATTACTTATTAGTGTTGCTAAAGAATATCATTTCCTCTCGTGGCTGATAAAATATTAATCAAAAACAGGAACAGAGTGATATCCCAGTGTGGATGTCTTCTAATGGTAATACATGGAGTCTAAGAGAGATCTGGAGGTCACGTAATAGCTCTTGAAGGTAGGGAGGGGCTCGAAGATAGTAATGACATTGTATACTGAGTAATGAGATTGTATTCAAAGAGCACTGGATAGCTTAATTATTGCTGCTCTGTAGAAAAAAATCACAAGTGTGATTACAAGGATGCATGCAAAGATTTATTGAGGATAACAGCACAAAACTGAAAAAAAATCTTTTGTAAACGCTTTTGATCCTTGCTATTGCTCAGTATCCAATGTAGAGCCATGCACAGGTGAACTTTCCAAATTATTAGTGCTTCATGTCCATATATCAATTAATCATAGTAATAAAACAGTAAATAATTATGTGTTCTTTCTGCCAGCCATTAAACATCCATCCATCGTGTCTTTAGGTATTTGTGTTCCTATTTTTTTCATAGGATTTGAAAGAGGAGGGAGGAATTAGAATGAAGAACAGAGAGGCAACTGACAGACACATGGGAAAGCTATGACAGCTTGGAAAAGAACCTAAATATCCTTAAATGTAATATTATATTACCATGTTTCCTTCTAAAGTTTTGATGCAAATACTCTTGACTGACTTGGAAAAAATAGTTATCCTAAATAACTTCTAAACAAATAAATACTGCAAAACCATGGTCTTTGGTGGTGGTGGAAGTGTCTCAACTTGGATCAACCAGTAAACTCATTTTAACACAATAAAGCCACCAACAATAGGAACCACCTTGTAGAAACCATGCCATCAAACAAATACTGTTCAGCTGTGTCTGATGGCAGGAGAACCTACTCAGTACTCAAAATGTCAAATTCCATCTGTTTATGGGCACTAATCAAGTCTGGTGGCAAGCATATGTTCTAGCTTCCCTGGGAGAACTCCCCTGTGACAGCTTTGAAGAAGAAAGGAGGACAATGACATATACAAAAATAAGGGTATTTTTACTTCTAATAAATACACGTCATATTAGTATCAGCCTTTTGTCTCACAATACAGTGAATTCTGAAAGTGCTGTAACTCTGGACAAGATGAAATATGGCTTGCATCCAAGCTCAAGAACAAATGTCATCTCTTGGCACTTGTGTTTTGTAATTCTTTGAATGCAAGGAGGCATAAAACCATCCTGTCAGCAGTCAAAAAAAGAATAAATAAAATAAAACTGGTTTTCATCACAGAATATATCCTAGTTCACCTGAGAAAAACTTTTTGCCTTGAAAAAAACCCATGTATCACTATTTAAACAGTGAATATAGTGGACAAACATTTAGAACAAGCAGGAAAGAGAGATGGCTAAAAAAAAAACCAGTTAAAACTTCATATTTAATAGTAATATTAAGTACATAGCATGACCTGAGAAAAACTTTTTGCCTTGAAAAAAAAAACACTTATCACTATCTAAACAGTGAATATAGTGGACAAACATTTAGAGCAAGCAGGAAAGAGAGATGGTTAAAAAAAAAAAAACAGTTAAAACTTCGTATTTAATAGTAATATTAAGCACAATGCACTTTTCAGCTATGACTCTGAAAACATTCTATAAAATATAAGTGCAATTGACCTGCTTTCCAGCAATATATAGGTAAAACAGAGAAAATAAGATAGGAATTCATTTGTACAAAGTCACTCAAACAGGTCAAAGCCTGGGTCAGGACCAGAATGAAGGTCATGACATTATCCCAATTTACAATCCATTTTTCTTCTATTTTGCATGGCACACAAGATAATTCAAGATTTAGAGAAAAGTCTAAGAACATGTATGCAGGAAAACTATATAGGCAGAAGTAACAGCAAAGTTATTTCAAAATATGAAGAACTCCTTTTTTACTTAAATTTATTCTATTATATGTAGGAAGCTATTTTTGTACAGGAATTGTTTACCCTTCGTTTAAATGAATTTTCCTCCAAGAAAATTTAAAGAATCATTTTCTTCATTAACAATTCAGTGCTGTCTCTGCATGATTCTTTGCACTAATAATTTGGGATGCAGTTCCGTTAGAGGCACGACATCTCCGCTCAGGTTTCTGAGAAGCTACACTTCAGAGCAGCAAGACTTGAGTCTGCTCAGCATCCTGAAGCAATAGTCCTTAATGAGACGAGGAGTGTGGGTGGTGAGCTGGTTTTGATAAGTGGTAATAGGATGAGCAAAAAGTAATATACCAACGGTTGATATATTACTTGACATGTCAATTGTTGGAGAGTTGCTGTATTGAATTTGTACCTACAGCAAACACAATACACAAGATTCTAATATACTGCGGTGTTTGCTACATATTTTCCAAGTGATTGTATTGACTTTGTAAACAAAGATTATATGAAAAAATAAAGACTCCTGTACCATATAATATTTACCAAGCGAACAAATCTATCATAGCTGGAAATAAAAACACAATTTCACCAGTGTCAGGAAAGGAGGAAATAAATTGACCATTTGAAATGAGATCAGATACTTCAGTTTGGATCTCAGGCACCTAAGAGAGTCTCCTTCCAGTGCAATGGTTCATTATTATTTTAGTTTTAAGTATTGCAGGGAGGAAGAATGGAGTATAAAATGCTTACAGTGAACAGTTCAAATATTTCAGAAGTCAAAATGAATAAAAATGCTAAATTTAAACTATCCATGTCTAATTTTCCTCATAATGATGGCAGTTCATTTCCCATAGCGGTAATGTCAAAATACCTCCAGCTAAGTCCAAAATAACTTTTTTTGACTTTTTCAAAAGGTTGCATCATTTAGATAGAAAGAAATATTGAGATGATATCAATGTTTAAGTTATATCATACAGCGTTTTATAACACTTGAGCACTTGTCCACATACCAGCACAATAATGAGGTGGACAGAAGAGACAGAGGAACATGTTACAAAAATAAGTGAATTGCTGTGGCCGTTCAAACAGAGACGACCCAGCCAGGAGGTCAAGATAAGCCTTCACTTTGTTCTTCTACAGGTGGAAGATCAACAGCCCTCAGGAGCCACCCTTATTTGATTATATTTCTCCCTCTCACTTCTTTCCCACTGGTTCTCCCACTCTCATTTCCCCGTTCTTATCACAGCAGCTGAGAGTGCCATTATCAGGGAGTTAAGGAAAAGGGAAAACAAACACTGCTATTTTTGCATCTCTTCTGGTGTACAGAAACCAAAGCTCAGGCAACTCAGCACCAGGGAGCTCCACTGGGCCAGCCATACCCACCCACCTGCCTTCTCCCAGCCCCTCTGGTCTGGTTTTGAAGAATGAAAATACAAGCAAAGGCTTTAAGTTAATACTGGGGCCTTTACCAACATGCAAAATTGTTTGGTTCTTTTTTTTAAAGAATCAGAATTATTTCTGGAATAATGTTAAAGAAAGAAAGTTGCGTTCCTGAAACACAGAACACATTGCAAATAAATAACCTTATCCTTTATTTGGTGGATTTAGACCAGCGTTCACATTTTGTGAAATACTTTAAAATATCCAGTTCTCATCATGAGATTGTTTCAAATACCTACTAGAGCAAAATATTACTGCTAAAAACAGATTTGTGAAAATAAAGGTCTGTACTGGCCTTACTATAAAATTCTAACTTGACAGCAGAAAAGGTATTTCTTCCAAGTACTTTCTCTATAAATTAAACTATTGGATAAAATTAAAAAAAACCCACAACGTTCTTTCTTTTAAATAAAGATTACTTCACACAGGATTTTGCTCCTTTAACACCATCACTGACACAAATTTTACCTATTACCTTATCAGACTCCTTTCCTTTGTGCAGCCCAGTTCAATCTCGGGAATATCCCTAGAATTCAGAAGTTGTGAAGCTGTGTGTTTAGGTTTGAAGCTAATATTCTAAGTCTGCTTTTTAGTGTGCCAAAATACTTGTAAGCAACATATTTCCTTAAGTAAAACAGACTGATGCCACCCGAAAGATTCCCCACACAATGAAATGTGTACAAAAAGGAGCGTGTTAGCAGTAAGCAAACTGTCATAAGCAGAGCACTGTATTTAATATTCAGATCAAGGCATCTCTGTCTCATCCCAGCAAACCCTTTTGACAAAAGCCATCCAATGTCTGCCAGCAGTATTGAGTCCAGCTGAGGACAAATTTCAAGATGAACCTGAAATCAATTTGCCATCAAATTTTCATGCTTCTCCCAGACTATCTGTGGCATTTTAATTACAAGCACCCTAGGCGGGGGGTACTACAGATATTGACACTTAGCTCCTACAATAAACTTTATTGGCAACCTCTGTCTGAATGTAGTACTCAACTAGAATAACAAGAAATATATGAGGATATCTAAGCAATAAGGTGGCAGAATCACTTTGGAGTGGTTTTGTTCCAAATGGTGGACACCTCTACTAAAGAAACTTTTCTGGATTAAAATAAACATCTGTTTGATGAAAAATTCACTTTTGTAATGAACTCGTAAAAGATCCTGAGTCCTTCAAGAAGATAAGCACCATTTAGTTTCTTCCCCTTCTGATTTAATTTGGTGGTGTTCTTATCTAACATTTATAAATTTCTGAAGTAGTCCCCATTAGCTATTGGGTTCAAATTAGATCAGTGAAAGGCTAAAGAATCAGGGAATGTCTTTACATCTATTTCATTTTCTACTCCTCAAGAATTCCCTACACAATTTATAAGGGCTACATTTCTTAGCAATTAAGGATCTAAGCTGGAGAAGAACCAGTGATTTGCAAGTTGGGCAATATACGATTTGGAGCTTTTTTGGGGGCAGATATTCAGAAGCAGTAGGCATACATGCAGTGTCTTATTGAGCACAGGGAGGGCAAGGTTGCTTGCAAGCCAATTTCCCTCACTATGAAGCGTTTAGGAGAACGAAAGATTTATAAAAGAGACATTTAGAGAGGTTACCATGCCAATAGGAGGGTGGTTTGCTATACATGGTTAGGGGAGATGTAGAGAGAAGGAAAAAAAGACAAGGTCACTCCAGACTGATTACCAATTTAAAACTTATAAAAGCAGCCTGTAGTTGCAACAAGAGGATAAATACAAAAAAATACACAGAAGAAGAAAGAAAAGAAAACATTATCCCACAACGTTACACCCTAATACAAGAAGAGGGGAAGTGTGTAGCAAATGTAAAAGACTTTGACAACTGAAAAAGAGTTAGTAATTAAAAACTGTAGGATGCTTTATTCAGGTGTGGTTTGATATTTCCTAAGCTGCCAGGCAGGGGATGTCAGCAGCAAACAAGCTGATTTCCAGGGGATACCAAGGGCTCTGGATTACTGGTTATGCTGGAACCCCAACATAAAATGCACAAAGTTGAAAAACAAAGACTTGGAATATGAGGGAATTAGATTTCATTGCAGATGTTTCTTGCAACATTAAAACTCTGTTATGTTCTTTGCTGTGAGCATAAAACAAAATATTGAAAAATAAACAAAAAAAAAAATTCTACATAAATATTGATTAAAACATTTACTTTTAGAGATTGTACTGAAAAGGGCAGTCTCCCACAATATTTTTAAGAGTTCGCAAATGGTTTTATAACATCCTGCCTAATGAGTCAGGTACTGCTATTAAAGAAAAGTGTGTATCATTTTTCTTAACTCTAGCATCATCTCCCATCTGAGAGAAGTTTGCAGTGAGAGTGGCAAAGGAAACAGTCAGAAACTGGGGTACATCCCACAGAGAGTGGGCAGATCCCTAGCCCCCTGTACCTCGGCACAGTTTCACAGTATCAATGAGAAGTTTGGCAAGTCTGAGATTTTTTGTGAATCTCATTTTAGAGGTGCCACAAGAAGTACTATCCTTTTTTTTCAGATCAGATTTGTTTTTCTTTTTTTTTTTTTTTTTTTACTGTGAAAGAGCTAGAGTAGTTACATTCCTGTAAGCAGTGAAGTCAATACAAGCTTTTCCTTAAAAACCCACGCAGATGCAATTGCCTCAAATCTTAAAGTATTTTCAACCTGTACATAATTCCACCTCACGCTGCGGCTCCATTTACAGTATTAACTAAAGGAAACATTCCCGTTAGAGGAAAGGACCCTGCGTGCTCCTCCTTTCAGCTCCACGCCCCCGGGGGGGGCGCTGGGTCTCTCAGTAAACCCCCCCCCGCGCAGCGCCCCGCGGGTGCGGAGCCCCCCGCCGGCGGGAGCGGCCGCCGAGCCGCGCTGCCCCCTGGCGGCCGCCGGCGGGACCCGCAGCCCCGACCCCCTACACGGAACCCCCAGTGCCGGTCCAGAGGGACCCCAACATCACCCCACCATTTTTTTTTTTTTTTTTTTTACTGTGAAAGAGCTAGAGTAGTTACATTCCTGTAAGCAGTGAAGTCAATACAAGCTTTTCCTTAAAAACCCACGCAGATGCAATTGCCTCAAATCTTAAAGTATTTTCAACCTGTACATAATTCCACCTCACGCTGCGGCTCCATTTACAGTATTAACTAAAGGAAACATTCCCGTTAGAGGAAAGGACCCTGCGTGCTCCTCCTTTCAGCTCCACGCCCCCGGGGGGGGCGCTGGGTCTCTCAGTAAACCCCCCCCCGCGCAGCGCCCCGCGGGTGCGGAGCCCCCCGCCGGCGGGAGCGGCCGCCGAGCCGCGCTGCCCCCTGGCGGCCGCCGGCGGGACCCGCAGCCCCGACCCCCTACACGGAACCCCCAGTGCCGGTCCAGAGGGACCCCAACATCACCCCACCATCCACAGGGTGGGGGCACCCAGATGACTGGGGGGGACACGACTACCTGTTTCTATATGCATTCTTGCAAAAGCAATTTCATTTTTATTACTGAACACACAAAAGCATGTCATGCGGAGGTCAGTTTTTATTCCACTCCTGGCAATTGATATAAAGAGGGAAATATTAACTTCATTCATATAACCTGATAATAAACATATGAACAAAAGTCCAAGTTGGCTGCCAACTCCCTACAGAGAAGTTATAGACAGAAAAATAACCAGTATGTTAATTACTTTATTTTAAATACACGGTGCTCACCCTGAATCCAGCTTTCTTAGGGGAATTCTGAAAATCAGATGCGTGAAAGAAACGCTGTATGAAGTTAACCTTTATTAAATCTTTTTCTACTAATAACATACTGGCATAAACTGGCCTAATGGCTTAAAACCAGACAGTGAATTTGACCGTCCGTCAGATACTTGTTGTGGGTATCCTGCTGTTTCTTAAATGAAGCATTAGCCTGACACACAAAGAATAAACATAGATTCTCAGGATGATTATAAACGCTCTTGGGATATACACCCCTTCAATAACCTAACTAATAGATTTCAAATGTGAACACGGTTTGGCCAACATACTCTTCCAATTAGTTTTCTTTTAGTATAAATATGCCAGCAATACGGAATCCAATGTCACAGGGGGAATTTCCTGAAATGGGGCACTGCTGCTATTAAAGTTATCTGATTTGAGCTTTTAGCCAGAGCTCCCCACACGGAGCGATGTATTCCCATTTGGAAGCGACTGCCGTTATCAGTCGCCAAGAACAATACGTTGCTTAAGCCACTCCCGGAGGCATAAAAAGCTCAAACACCTTTAAAAACCAGCGTGTGACAGCTAATTCCCCCATACATCACTTTACACACCCATGCATATTACATAACGACACCCAGTTAATATTTGCGCTGCGCTTTGAAGATGCAAGGTGTGAATGCTTTTATTACTAATAAACTCTATTTTTCATAGATCAGCACTGAAACTTTAATGAACCTCTGGATATTGAAACGCACGTTACAAATCATTTAGTGAAACTGGTTTAAACTTCAGGCTCCTCCATGAGGAAAGAAGGATCTAAGTTTACGCTCATTTTAGGGCGCCACATTGAAAAACCAGTTTATTTCAGGTATGGGGGGCATACATTAAGGTGAGATATAATGGGGATATACGTACAGGGAGCACATAAATACCAGGAGAAATACATAGTCTTGTGCAAGGGGAAAATGTGGTGACTGGAGGAAAGTCATTAGCTTGCTGTGGGTCAGCTCCTCCTGCTGAGTGACCCAGTAGAAACTCTAGCATTTTAGGCCCAAAATAACCTAAATGCAGCAGAGCCGGAATAAACGGCTCCTTGGGATAAAGAAGGGAAATTGCAGAAGCATTGCAAATTCTATGAAATATTGTAAGAAGGAAAAAACGCTGGGTTTATGTCTCTCTGAAAAAAATTAGGAAACACTAACACGAAGCTTACTGACAATATTTCTGCTCTTTCTAGCTTTCCTTCCACAAAACAGCCAGTTTAATGAACTGCTCTGACATAAAGCACATCAGCTATATAATTTGATAGAGTTAATAATGGAACAGCTTCAAATGTTACATTCCCTCAAGTTTTTGAGATTTTTACTCATCCAATATCTTCCACAATGCACGCACACGTGTTTTTGTACATTCAGTAAAGACTAAAATGAATTTTGCATGCCAGGCTATGCATTTTCATTGTCATCAAGAAAAGTTAATTACTGAATAAATTGCAAGTTCAGAAATATAATGCATTAGGACAGAACCTATCCTTTTTGCCCGAAGAACCTATTAAACTTCATCTCTTCGTTAGCAGACTAAAAATCTTAATTAGCATTTTATTTTGGACAAATCCTTGCCAAGCCTGCACTGTCTGTTGCAAATATAAAAGGACAGAGACTCAGCAGATGAGGGTTTACGTGTGAACACAGCAACATTTTTGAGTATTCCATAAAATCTGACAATATAATCTCCGACTTAAGAAACCAGCAACTGTGAGCAGTTTTTCTGCTTGTCTGTATTCCACTCAGCTCTTAATTCATTTTCATTTATCAGCCAATGAGCTGCTAAAAAGTTATATATAGTTAAAATCTTTTAACTGTGTGGTAACTGTGCAACCGGAGTTCCTACCAAAAAAAAAAAGGCATTTTTGGCCTTTGCTTTGCTATATGCACAAATTCCACAAATTCCAGCTCAGTGTCACATATCTCCCAGTATAACTGTCACCAAATATACAGAAGAGAAGACTGAAAACAATCCAACAGCTTATCAAGTTTTAACATTTAACTTGATGAATTTCAAGTGAGAACCAACCCAAAACCTGAAAGAAGCAAACACAACGCTTTGGGGAGGAAACATATAAGGAATAAATGTACTTCATGATTTCACTGAGCATTTCCAAAGAACCATTACTCTCTAGATTTGGGGAGTCAGCTTTTTCAAATGATTACTATAACACAGGAGGAGGTGTGTGTGAATAATCCCACCAAGAGTCAGTCCTGTTAGGACTCACAAGATCACACCGTGTGCCACCAAACCACTCCTCGTGTTCACCCACTGATCAGACCCACCTTCTTATATGGTTTCTGCCCAGCTGGACCATGTGCAATTATGTCCACAGATGTGCTCCTCTCCCATAAACTTCTGAATCTGAGGCAGTTTTGAAACAGGTGCACCTCCTTCTAAGCAGTTAAGTATTGCCTTTCCTTATCTACAATGTACAGCAGAAATAGCCATGAGACTACCTGACCCTCTTCAGTGTGGCACCCAGATCATACTGCCAAGGCTGAGTACACACAGACACAAACTGACAAGAGTAACTAAACATCCTCCTCTTTTCCTGAACAGACAGAATCTAAAGGAGGCAGGAGAACAGGGAACTTTTTAATTGGGGATAAAAAAAAAAAATAAATCAAGAAAACCCCTAGGAGAAGTACCTTTCATTTAAGTCCAGTTGTGCGTTTCTCTTGTGGTGGGTTATGAGTGTCTGCTGGACCAGGCAACATCTGACCTGTGGAGGATGATTTCTTTCTGACCAAGAAATGGGAATGGATTTAGTGTGGAAGAAGGTGAGGAAGCATGAGATTTAATTATTATTTTTTTTTAATTCAAGGCAGGATTTGACAAAGATCCAGATTTAAAAAAAAATCTGACTTTCAAACCATTTTGCACTTCTTGATAAAAACCATTCAAAAACCATTCAATAAATTGTTGGATCTTTTGGCACCAGATCTTTTTTCTTTGGTGAAAAAGCCTTTTTTTTTTCTTTGCTTTTGTATTTTACATTTTTGAATGGGTTTCAAGGTAGAACAGGTAAAACTAATAAAAAACACCGTGGGAGGGCAATTGCAGTGTTCTCAGAGCCAACCGATCACTGTAACATTTTAACCCTAAATCATTTTGGAATCTCAGACAAGTGCATAAAGGGGCAGCAGCGTGAAACTAGAGACACAAAACATTGCAAAAAAAACAAGCCAGGAGTCTTTGGTAGCCTCAAAGCAACAGAAAGGCCAAAGAATGAACACAGCCACAGAGAGCAATTGAAGATACTGCTAAAAACATGTGTAAGATGCAAAAGGAGCGGAAGGCCTCTCAAGAAGTAGCTGATTTCTGACCTCGGTAAGAAAGAAAAGTTTAGTAAAGTAGCATTTTTTTTTTAAATTAGGGTGTTCAGCAGCATAGTTAAGACTTCCAAATGCCAGAAATGTTGGGCATGGGGGGTGGGGAGCAGTTGATTTTAATGCATTCTTATCCCCAGGGTCCCTCTGCATGGGCAAATGAAAGCTGTAATGACCCACGGCATAAATTAAATCTCTCAAAGACAAAATACAAGAGCAGATTGATGCATAAAGACAAAACTGGGCATAAAATAGCAGGATAACTGCAAGGCCATAACCACATCTTGATGTGAGATTACAGACTTGCAGAGCTTAACATCTTGTTTTGAAGATACTGCTCAAGGAAAGACTTTTAAACCTGTATATTAAAACTAATGAGCTAAATAGGCCATGCATTAAAAAACTAAAATCTGGTGTCATTCTTGGAAGAGTGAAGACAAGCACAATCATTTTTTGCTCCCCTGAATGTTGAATTACAGTGATTAGATTCCTCTACAAGCTGCATTAATTTGTTATTTGCATGGAGACAGTGTAATAGGAAAACATTTTCCACATTAGTGCAACAGACAGCTTTTATGCCTGAGCTCTATAAAGAATAAATTTGCAATTTTCCAGAAAGAAATAAGGTAATGAATAACTGGAATTCCAGTGTGGGAATACTACTTCTCTGTACAGTAGCCATTTCCATTAAATATACAAGATTTGAGACTACACCATTTTCATTGCTGTATCCTAAGAGGCAGTGGTTTGCTTGAACCATGCGGTCAGATATTTTCAAATCATCTAAGAAAAAGTTAAATTTTAATAATGAGTAAAGACAGTGAGGTCCCAAAAGAAGACTTAGTAAAAACAGGCTGACATACAGAAATATGTTAAAATAGGCACAAATGACTCATGATTCACATTCCATATTCTGAAACATGTTCAGACCCAAACTGTGGGTATTATATTTTCTTGTTGTAATCCAGCAGTGCTTTTGGCATTTTTACTTAGCAAGAGCATTAATAAGGACTCTTTTTTTTCCTGCTGCAAAAATCTCTCTATATTTCATACAATCAAGGAAGGGATAGAGGTAGCTAAAAGCCAAAATGAAAGATAATTGCTCAAAGTCAAATATAGTGGGGGGCTGAATTTCACAGACTTTTTTCCAGCTTATAAGCAAATAAATAAGCAGTCAACTGTTGTTTGCTGCTACCAGAAAAACTGCTGAAGTGTTTACACTGAGTTATTTAGACTTATCTGCTGCTATTTTAGGTGATTACATACAGAACATATAACAGTGTAGCATAATGGTTCAATATTGAGATACAAAAAGATTTCCCACAAATGCAGATGTCCTGCATCTTTAGCTCCCTACTGTAGCTAAAGACATCCACGCCACCTCTGCTGCAGGACTTTCTCTCTTTTTCACTTAACATCAGTGGGCTATAGTTAGTATTTCTATTGTTTTAGTTCAGATGCTTATTCTGAATGCAGAATTGTATATTAAATACAAAATGGTGATTAAAAAAAAAAAAGAAAAACAATAACTTGAAAAGGTTACTGAGCATCAAGATGAAGTGAAATAGAAACAGCTTCAAGAAAACTAATATTTGTATCCCTATAGTGTTAATTATGCCCTGGATTTTAAGGAGATTTTAAATTGCCTCTTTCAACAGATGTTCTCTTAAAAGAATGGCTTATTTGGGAAATGATAGGTCTTTGTCAAAGCTTACCCAGTGGAATACAAAAATTAGTACCAACTAACTATAGCCCCAAGTACTACAAACTCTCTATTCTCAACAACAATATGCCACCCTTCTTAGCAGCTTGCTTAATAATTGTATGTAAGATATCCTGAGCCGCTGTAAAGAAACAGCAAGTTCAACTCCACTCCTGAAGCTGATACCCTTCCTCCCTCAGAGCTGTCCATAGTGAAATCAGTCACACATACGAAAAGTGGTTTGACGACAAAAATAACCGAAAAAACCCACACACACCAGTCATCCAACCCCCAAAAGAGACACTGAAATCTGCCCCCAGGCTGCCTCTTCCCTTCCTTCATCTTCCAAACAAGAAGATAATTTACAAAAAGTGATAAAGACCAATAAACTTCTGATAGCTATGGATATTTATTTTATAAAAGTGCTATACTATATTTTGGATGTTTTAAGCAATACTAGAAAGTATCCCTTAAAGCAGATTTCAGACAAGTAGATATGAATATTCTCAACAAAACCCCAGTTCCTAGAGTTAGACTCAGGAATGAGAAATTTATACTCTGGCATAAATCAAATTCAGTCAAAACAATGAGAATCACGGACATTAATTTTCACAATTCCTTTCTCACACTGTGGATTAAATCCAGAATTATTCTACCAGTCTTTTCTAGTTTCCACATCAAGTAACCCACCTGGAATTAATCCAAGTTGCTATTGCTATGGAGTGCAACTCTTTGTGTATTGGTCACCAGTTTCCTGCTAAAACAAGTAACTATGTACACCAAGAAAACTGGGACATCACAGGAGGATAAAAGACCTTTTCCATAAATCACCTACAAATTCTCTGTATCATAATCAAAAATTCAAACAGTAGAATGGGAAACCACATGTGCCTTGTATTAAAATGCACAATTTTGGGCAAAATTATTTTGATAATAATTGAGATCTAAATTGAACTACAGTTTCAAAAAGATATATAACTGATGTCTTCCTGTGTCAGCAGCAGAACTCCTTTGACCTTAAAAGAGCTAGGATTTCAGTCCATACTTACCCTGATACGCTTCTGGGTTATTATTGAACTAAATCAGCGGAATTTGTCTGCTTCTTTTTAATAACACCAGTCACTTCCTACCTATTTGGCACTCATCCTTAGAATATAATAGGTTTGGTACTGCCTTTTTCATTTTCGAATTCATGGTTGCTTGGTGGTCTTAATTTTCTCAGAGTATTCAAAGATGACAGATTAATAGGTGGTTCTTTGCAACTATGTGGGCAGATCTTTAATGGAGCTCATTAGTTTATATTAGTGAATAGCGTACAGAGGTATGGAAGCTGTTCCTAAAGGACAATACTTCTACTGCTAAATAAAAAAAAAACCTAAAGGACAATACTTCTACTGCTAAATAATAAAAAAAAATTAACAAAAATTAAAATCTTCACTTCTATGATTAAATAAACTCCAATTATGTCCATTTATGTGAAGAAGAAACAAAGTAAATGATGTACTCAGTATAAACATAAAAAAAAATTCCAAAATGTATTTTGGTGCTATAGTGGGGGGTTTTGCTACAAAATTCAGCTCTCATTAGTACTAATAAAAGGGAATGTTTTGAGATTTACCAAGCATACCTTGTACATCTGTTTATTGTCTAGGACACTTAACAGGCTGCTGCTCAACCCAGCAGAGAATTCTGTGGGATCTCCTATCATAATAAGCCTTGAGCTAAGAATGGATTATGAAAAAAATAATAATCACAACATTAAATGCAAGTCAAGCTTGGCACTCAACCAAAAAACCCTGGACATTTATATTAACATGGCACACATAAAAGGATTTTATTTTACACAAAACATTTTTTATTTAACTTTATTGGACTTTTTTTCCAGCACCTGCTTAGGTTTCCAGGTAACCATGAAGTTTAATAAACCTGTACAATGATAATTAAACACTGTAAATAATTTATCTTCTTAATCTTCCTAACTGGCCTTTTATTCCTTTGTAGAAAAGCGATCCTTGCTGACATTCTGAATAAGGTTGGCAAAATAAGTGCAGTGAGGAGTGGTAGCATAAAGTGGATTTGCTCTCAATAATGTATGAAGCCACATGCTGGGTAGAGGAATCCTCACAAAAGCGGTACCACAGCAATCTGTTCCTTTCATCTGCAGCCAGCATTTAAAGTGAAGGTGCTGCTCCGAATCAAAAGCACAATCATTCATTTGTGAGCAGATGTCCTTCACACGGCAGGCAGCACTTTTTCAAAACAGAGCTGAACAAATGCACTGCTGTGAGACAAGTTCCCCTACCCATTAAAGAAAGAACACAGTATATATTAATTTAGCAGGTTGTTGAATGTTTTAAAGTAGAATTTATGAAGCAGAAAAAGCATGTGGTGAAACAAAATGGCTTTCAAGCTAAAATATGAAAAAGCTCCCTTAGTTATTCGTTTGCAAAATGCAAGAGTCCAAGGCTCATGACAATAGTTTATGCAGGAAGTAAGGTGAAATGTGAGATGTGTCATTTTCCACACTACACTCAGATTATTAGCTAAAAGAGGCCATTAATTTGAGAATATGTGTGTGATGGTAAGATTGCATGTATATGTATTCTGTGTTCGCATTTGTTCATAGAATCTAAGATTAAATCAAAGTGGAAGTTGTTTAAAACTGTTGGGACTCTGCACTGTTCAGCAGAGTAAACCTGAGAGCCACTAAGAAAGTGAGTTCTGACACTTTTGGTTAAATAGATTATTTTCCTAGTTCCCTCTGCACGCACAAACTTTTTTTGGAGAGTATTTCTTTTTCTAATAAAAACTTTTGGATGTGGTCCACGCACGCTGTGGTAGACAGAAAGACTCACACTGCCTCCTGTGTGAGCCAGACTAGGATCTTTGTTATGAAAATTACAGTGGCTGCTCTTTCAATTTTTGGAGCACAGTCCCATTATGCACATTAAAATATATATTATAAAATAACATGCAAAACCTTTACTCCTTTCACGCAATAATGTGAAGCTCCAAATTTAACCACACACACGCAAACACACACAGAACAGTTGTATATTCTATTGTATATTGATAGCAATGATATGTATATTGATCCCAACACGGGGTTTTCACAAGCAAGCTCTTCTCAGTATATTCTATTGTATATTGATAGCAATGATAGGTATATTGATGGCAACACGTATATGTATATTGAAGGCACACAAGTCAAGCTCTTCTGCAATGACTAAGAGCAAGAGGCAGCTACATCCCTTTATGTGTATTGTTTTATAAGTATCTATAGGTTAGATAGCTCCCCTGGCTCCTTTCTGCAGTCCTCTTCTGAGAAGGAGAATCATGCTATGAGATCCACACCACAATGTTAGCCATGGCTTCCACAGTCCTCCCAGTTCCCCAGTCCCACCTGCACTGGGGGCCAGGTTGCCCATCACCCTCCTACCCATCACCCATCCACGTGTGCCCTGACACCTCCCTGCACCCTTCCCTTGCTCCCTGGGCAGACCCAAACACGTCCAACCCTCACAGCAAAATTCAGCTCTCATTAGTACTAATAAAAGGGAATGTTTTGAGATTTACCAAGCATACCTTGTACATCTGTTTATTGTCTAGGACACTTAACAGGCTGCTGCTCAACCCAGCAGA
Organism: Calidris pugnax; assembly: GCF_001431845.1. Classification (NCBI taxonomy): domain Eukaryota; kingdom Metazoa; phylum Chordata; class Aves; order Charadriiformes; family Scolopacidae; genus Calidris; species Calidris pugnax. Next base: position 4,463,517 of record NW_015090842.1, on the reverse strand, counting down.
GAATTCTGTGGGATCTCCTATCATAATAAGCCTTGAGCTAAGAATGGATTATGAAAAAAATAATAATCACAACATTAAATGCAAGTCAAGCTTGGCACTCAACCAAAAAACCCTGGACATTTATATTAACATGGCACACATAAAAGGATTTTATTTTACACAAAACATTTTTTATTTAACTTTATTGGACTTTTTTTCCAGCACCTGCTTAGGTTTCCAGGTAACCATGAAGTTTAATAAACCTGTACAATGATAATTAAACACTGTAAATAATTTATCTTCTTAATCTTCCTAACTGGCCTTTTATTCCTTTGTAGAAAAGCGATCCTTGCTGACATTCTGAATAAGGTTGGCAAAATAAGTGCAGTGAGGAGTGGTAGCATAAAGTGGATTTGCTCTCAATAATGTATGAAGCCACATGCTGGGTAGAGGAATCCTCACAAAAGCGGTACCACAGCAATCTGTTCCTTTCATCTGCAGCCAGCATTTAAAGTGAAGGTGCTGCTCCGAATCAAAAGCACAATCATTCATTTGTGAGCAGATGTCCTTCACACGGCAGGCAGCACTTTTTCAAAACAGAGCTGAACAAATGCACTGCTGTGAGACAAGTTCCCCTACCCATTAAAGAAAGAACACAGTATATATTAATTTAGCAGGTTGTTGAATGTTTTAAAGTAGAATTTATGAAGCAGAAAAAGCATGTGGTGAAACAAAATGGCTTTCAAGCTAAAATATGAAAAAGCTCCCTTAGTTATTCGTTTGCAAAATGCAAGAGTCCAAGGCTCATGACAATAGTTTATGCAGGAAGTAAGGTGAAATGTGAGATGTGTCATTTTCCACACTACACTCAGATTATTAGCTAAAAGAGGCCATTAATTTGAGAATATGTGTGTGATGGTAAGATTGCATGTATATGTATTCTGTGTTCGCATTTGTTCATAGAATCTAAGATTAAATCAAAGTGGAAGTTGTTTAAAACTGTTGGGACTCTGCACTGTTCAGCAGAGTAAACCTGAGAGCCACTAAGAAAGTGAGTTCTGACACTTTTGGTTAAATAGATTATTTTCCTAGTTCCCTCTGCACGCACAAACTTTTTTTGGAGAGTATTTCTTTTTCTAATAAAAACTTTTGGATGTGGTCCACGCACGCTGTGGTAGACAGAAAGACTCACACTGCCTCCTGTGTGAGCCAGACTAGGATCTTTGTTATGAAAATTACAGTGGCTGCTCTTTCAATTTTTGGAGCACAGTCCCATTATGCACATTAAAATATATATTATAAAATAACATGCAAAACCTTTACTCCTTTCACGCAATAATGTGAAGCTCCAAATTTAACCACACACACGCAAACACACACAGAACAGTTGTATATTCTATTGTATATTGATAGCAATGATATGTATATTGATCCCAACACGGGGTTTTCACAAGCAAGCTCTTCTCAGTTGAAGGCACACAAGTCAAGCTCTTCTGCAATGACTAAGAGCAAGAGGCAGCTACATCCCTTTATGTATATTGTTTTATAATTATCTATAGGTTAGATAGCTCCCCTGGCTCCTTTCTGCAGTCCTCTTCTGAGAAGGAGAATCATGCTATGAGATCCACACCACAATGTTAGCCATGGCTTCCACAGTCCTCCCAGTTCCCCAGTCCCACCTGCAGTGGGGGCCAGGTTGCCCACCACCCTCCTACCCATCACCCATCCACGTGTGCCCTGACACCTCCCTGCACCCTTCCCTTGCTCCCTGGGCAGACCCAAACACGTCCAACCCTCACAGCTATCAGCCTTCGCCAACAAAACCTGCCTCTTTTCTTCCCTTCTTTCCCTAACGTGGCTTAGAAGCACATCAATATTTACAATTACTTTATCCACATTAAATAAACACGCTGAGTTTTGCTGCCCACACAGAAAAAGGTTGATTCCTTCTTGCAGAAACATACTATTACTAGCAGTATAATCATTATGAGGCGTACTGCAATTTAAAGCTGAATCTCTGTTTATATATGCATGATTATTATACCAGGAGTCGTTTGTGGATAGCGCACAGATAAAAATGCAGCTAATAACTCTTACTGTAATGATTAATCAATTTATGAATATATTATTTAAACTAATAGTTCAGGTAGGGTATCTTAAACAAGTTACAGAGTACATCGACCAATTCAAATACCAGCTACTAGATCAATAAGAAACTAGAAGTAACTCTAGGGAATAGGTACACTTGCATAAGAAACTGTGAATTTTTAAAATCCCTCTGTTGGGAGAACAACCTCATCAAAAATAATTGCTTTAGGCCATTATGTTTGGATTTTGGCAAACCGTATGATAAACTAGGAATTGAAATGAGAATTTTACAATGTGTAGCAAAGTACTTTTATACTAATTTTATATATTAAATTTATTTGTTTTAAATTAGTCAAAGGAAAAAACAATATCTGGTATTTTTGTTTAGTTTTTGAACTCATTAGTATTTAAAATACAGCCTGGTTTATGGAACATGTGAACACACTGTCAAGACTATGCCCTAGACTCAATATAAATGAAATATATTCATTTATAAACATAAACATAAAATATTTTTCCCCTACAATTTACAAGACAGAAAAAGAGAAAGAACTTTTAACCAAGTATTTTTACGGCAAAAAAAAAAGGTAAAGCAAGGCAAAAGTTACACAAGCTACAGGAAAACCTTATTTTCTCATAAGACATTGTTAATCCTGGTAAAAAAGAAATTTGTGTAATACATAAACAGATATTTATCTAAATGTCACCAAAAGTAAGCTCCTGATACGCATGTTCTAATTATAAACATATCTATTGAAAAGTCAAATTGGGCCAGCAAATGGCACAGAGAGTACTGTAGGTACTTAGTTAAACCTGGTGATTTAGCCTGTTGGCAACCACCACGAAAAGGTCTCTGTACTTGATTTAGCACTTTTTTTAATCTGAATGTATAACTTTAATCTTTCAAAGCAGGATTTTTAATTAAAGGTACCAAGTGCAAATTCACTAAGTAAGCCACTGCCCTCCACTCACTCTGATGCTAAAGGTGCACTTTATCTCCGTTTCAAGTGATACTGCATTTTAAAAATTAATTAGTAGCTTGCAAGAACAGCCACACATTATTGAGTAAGTAACAGCATTTAAGTGAAACAGATGAAATATTGGTAAGCAATGCAGACCACAGTATAAGTATGTGAAGGGGGTCATAGGCTAATCCCTATTGATTTTCCAAGTACGCATACAGCACCGCTGGGAAAGGCCAGTTCTGTTGGCAATCAGCTCGCACAAATACATTATAAATCTTACTGTCCACCTTCACTGATCACTGTCACTTACTTCCTCCACTAAAGACCATGAGGAAACTACAATAAATCCACTGACAAACAACCAGGAAAGAATTTTAAAACCTTCTTGCAATTTCAGAACGCTTGTGATGTATCTAAAGTAAAACAAAAAACAGGTTTCAAGGAGCGATATAGGACTTGTAATAACTGTTCAAAGAAATAATCCGCAAGAAAACTGATGGACCACATAGAGGAGGAACACAAACAATGACAAACAAGTCATTCACATCAATCTTACAAACTAACATGAAAATTCGGAGCAAGGATTTCGCATTGGCCATGTGTTTTCCTATTGATGGAGGGAACCGCAACACATCAATCTCCCAAAGCTGAAGACAATACTGCCCTAAGCAGGGATGGAGCACACAGACTGCTGCCTGGAACTATGCACAATAACCACCTTTTAGTTCAAAATGCCCAACGCTGCAGAAGAACTAAGGTCTGATGCAGTGCAATTGCACTCCCTTGCTGCTGAACGACTCGGTCCAGCTCTCCTTATTCAGCTGAGAACTCTTCACTCGTGAGGAAACTACCCTATATCAACCCAGCTTCATGCTCATTTATTAATCAGGCTCCAGGTCCACACGGCTTGTATGAGTAAATTCCATATTCCTGCAAGAGGACCAGTTCACTTCCTCCCCCCAGTTCTGTCTACCTCTCTCCAGACTGGTCCCAGCAGTAGCAAAGAGCTCCAGAAGCCATAAGGTAACTCCTACATGGAGCACAAGAAAAGCTCAAGGCTGAACCAACTGAGTGAGCAGGAGAAACAAGGACAGTGCTGTCAAATGCACAAATGAGGTACTGAAAAAAACCAGTAAAATACAACTTATTTCATGTTGTTACTATCATCCCAGCAGGTATATGAAACGAGACTGATGGGCTGATTTTGAAATAAGGAGCGCTTACCTAAAAGCTGTATAAGAGCTTGAAAGCAAACAGATAATGCATTTCAGCAGCTCATAAGTTAAACACAATTTGGTTTGGTTCAGGTCAATGAGAAAGCAGTATTTAAGCTGGGTCTGTATGAACTAAGCAAGTGCAAAAATCAGGTTGCACTAATTACTCTGTAGAGGAGACGTTCTGAAACAAATCCTCTCATTGTGGAATGAGGTTGCGCTACAACGGACAATTCTAACCCAGCTGTGGGTAACACATCCCAGGCAATACAACGTGCAAGTCACCTCAAAGTGGAAAAACCCACCAGCTGCCCCTCCAAACCTCCAACACTCTTGAATATAATTTCTATGGGACCGGCTTCTGCTGGAAACCCAGATCACATTCACTCCCAGCACAGCATGTGTTCACACAAAGCAGCATATAAAATAAGCTCAAATTTTCCATTTAAAAATATCATTTAATGGAATTTTAAGCTGTCTAAGAAGATAGATCCACTGTGTTTGTTTTCTACATTAATGATCTATAAAAAGAATGGAATAGACCATAAATACAGTATTTTCTTGCAACAGCCTTTACTAAAAATGCTACTACTTGTGTTTATCATTTGTATCCTAATATGCAACCTCAAAATTGATTACACTTTAAACCATACATAACTTGTTCTGTTTTTCATTTTGAGTCATATTCCAAACATTTTTATAACTGTTAATATATTCCATACTTTCTATTCTTATTGATTATGAATATTTCTTTAACAGATTTTATTGCTTTTCAAATAAAAAATTTCAGTTATGTTAAAAAAATAGAAAATAGTATTGCAACATATACTTTTCTTTCTCATGATAATTCTAATATAAAAATTGTTACCATGAGTATTTGCAGACTCATTTTTCACATTTTAAATTCAAGAAATAAAATGGAAACAGCTATTAATATAAGGTACTGCATAGGTTCCAGATTTATTTTTTTTTTTCCTCAAATCTCTATTTAAGCTGTTGGGCTGAATCCATAATCGTTTTGAACACTTAAAAAAATTAATATACCAAAGGAGTGTCCATATAAAACATCATGGTTTTATATCAGGTATACATTATCTTTCCTAATTACTACTGCAGTTTGCAGACTGAAATACAATTTATATTTAGGATATGATTTTGCTATTAATTATCAAATTGAAAAAAAATAAAATCTTGCATTATAAATTCTGTCTTGGAAATTAATGTTATTCTTTTTTTTCCATAATCCTATCACACAAGCAATAAGTGCATTGCAGCATGAACACTTTAATTTTTCCAGTTAGTTTTGAGCAAGCCCAGAGGTGAGGTTTAATAAGGATCAATGGCACTTTATCTGGGACAGGGCCACTTCACAGCATGCAAATTACACAGTAACACTTAAAAAAAGAAATAGATTTAATTAAAAAAAAAGTAGAACCACAGGCTCTGGAAATTCAATTAAAGGATTTATGCAAAGGTTTGCTAGGTTTTTATATGCAGTTACTGCTTATATAATGAGCTTTTCATATTAAAAATCAATAGGTAATCTAGAGTAGAAGATCATCCCCTTAAATACATTTTTGAAATCAATTTGAAAAATAGTCCATCAACTGCTGTGACTACTCCTGCTGCTTCGATTAGACTAAGAGCAATATTTAGATTGTAAGACGTGCTATGGAATATCTATGCTTGGATTTTGCTTTCAAGTGTTCTTATACTTTTAAGTGCTCAAGCTAATCATACAGTAATTCAAGACTGTGTACAATGGATAAATAATTAATTTAATTACCAGCAAGGGCATAAAAGTCCTGAAATATGTGAAAAACCTAGGCACCTAATAGCACAATCTGACAATACTTTGAATATATGCAAAACCCTACATCTCTATGAATGTCCTGGCTATCTTTCTTCTCAGCCTACTAGCCACTTAGCGCACCGAGATAAATATTTCTGTTTATAACTTATTAAAGTCACCAGCTAAGGAAGCAATTAGCCTAACACTTGTCTGAAGTGCAACTTTCACACATCATGAATTTAAAGATGGATCAGGTCCTGTGTCCTTCAGGTTTAATCTAATTTGCCAAGATGCTGTGGTGATATAAGATCATTATATTAAAGTCCAAATATCCTAGTTAATATTCAGCACTTATCACAAATTCACATCTCCTGCAAGGAAGTATACCTTTGAAATGGCTGGAGATGGACCCATTGCATCGGCATTTCATTTGCATCTCTCTCACCAATCGCACAGAGTTTGTAAATATTCCGAGGTGAACATTAGAAAGCGGTCACTCAACTGTCCTTTTTGCTCAACCAAAAAACCAAAGCACTGAGAGCTATCAAACACGAAGAATCCAAGGGATTCACTCAGAGCACAGGCTGCTGCTGTTGTTATTGCAGCATGATAGTCTGCACGCAGCAGAGGACAAACACAACAGAGGATAAAAACTTGTTCCTCGCACAAGTAGTCTTTTCACATCTGTTTCCACCCACTCATAGGTCTTTCCATTACACTCCTCAGTTTAGCACCAGGTCATTGAACATCCATTTTAGCCACTCAAATTCTTGGACTAAAATATGCTTCTGTTACGTGCTTGCACCTAATGCCGAGGCACGGTGCTTTGGTGGGTTTGGATGCTCATGAAATGTAGATTCTAAATAATAGATTCTAAACAATGAAATACAGAGGGAAAACCAACACTCACTTATTATATTACTTCATATGTTCATATGATAGAGAGGAAGAAATCTTTATTTCTGTTGTTGGCTCTACATTCAGATATGTATTCACATAAATGTTTCGTTAATCTAATTCAATACTTTAGAAGAAACATAATTCCTTTTTAAAAGGTGTGAGAAATGGTTCTGGCATGTAGCTTCTAAACATGAAACAAAGCAAAATGACAACCATGAGAGTCAGGGATTAGACAAATTTTTCTCTATCTGTAACATGCTCTGCCAAGCAAAGCATTTCAGCTATGAAATATCCTCAGAGGCAAATACATTATATGAAAGTTTCAGAGTAAGAAGAAAAATAAATAGTAGCTGAAAAGTAACACAGTTTTCAGTTAAAGTGCTGATATTTAACAACAAATCTATACTGTTCAGGAAGTGAATTTACCAATAGGTTGCCTGTTAAAAGTTTATATTGTTTAAACCTGGCTCACCAATAACACCCAAAATTTCTGCTTCAGGACTTTACACCCATGCTGCGTGCATCATTGCAGAATGCCATGGAGTTGAAGTAGAGACTGTAAGAACAAATACCCTTGCTGTCATTTCTCTATTATGAAGTCAGTTAAATAACTTCATAAGCATTCTCTGAAGTGCATTTCTTTATTGGATTTCAATTGTTTCTTAAAAGAAAAATCTCAAAGGAATCAAAGAAAAATGTTTGCTTACTCTCATTTCAAAAGAAATGTGGATACAGACTAATGCTATCTTTTTCGATAGGTTTGAAACAAAGACGTTAATGAACAGTAGCTTTATTTTAATCTTCCTTCTAACTGAATTTCTCATGCGCACCATATTTTTCTACACTTTTGCATTTTAAACACAGTGTAAGTACATGAGGGGATCAAAGAGTTTCAGATGAATCTGAAGAGTTATAGCAAGGGTAACGAGGGTCCTTAGTTTCTAATGACAGAAGCATATGCTCTCAACTTTCTAAACTGCATCCAACTGAGCCATTTATCAAGGCCTGAAACTTTTTCATTATTTAAAGCACTACGACAGCTTTCCACTTGATGCCTTGGAAGTACACAATAATAGAGACTCTATAGTTATTAATTATAATATCAGCTGGTTGATGAAGTTACTGTACTTGCTGCTTGGTGATTTCATTTTTAATTGCAGCAGGTGGTGTGGAAATAAAGTGCTGTACTGACACACACGGTCACCTCAATACTATTTTCTTTTTTATGTATAGATAAATGCAACTTGCTTTTTTGAAAATTCCTTCTGTTTTATATTCCTCTGTATATAGTAGCTGAAAGGAAAAATGAGCACACTGAACACACTGAAAATTAGATGCTTAGAAATTAACTGATAGAAGACATATTGTCCCCATTTTTTTCCCTTTCAAAACATTTAAGATACTGGTGTTTTTCCCTGTGTAAAGATTCACAGTTTCCAAACACAGCTGTCACAAATAACAGTTACAGCTACACATAACGTACAAGTTTTTGCTTCTAATTCTTGGTCTTACTAATGTATTTGAATAAGTGGCAACCTGTGAACTCTACAAATCTGAAAATAAAGACATAGTTAAGCAAAATTAAACTTCAACTGTATTAAATTCTAAAACCACTCTAAAATGAGTGTGTGATAGTCTAAATTGTGTGTTCCTTTTTTTTTTTTTTCTATTTTGGAATTAGTCTTACATGCTCCATTGCTCTAGTAATTTACTAAACCATATATCCACATAGATTTTCACAATTTAAAACCTATAAGCATAATGAAAGCAAAAAATGGATTAAGACAACAATTGTGTGTACTGATTTATCCTTTTGTTGTCTTCAGACTGCTGTTGTACATGCTTTCGAATAGTCTGTATTGTTCTTCTGATACTGCCTGCTCTTAAAAGTGTATTTTCCTCCTCTTTAATGTTCTCATCTCATTAATCTCTAATTTAACAGATTAGATAACTATTACAGGAGATTTTGCTGCCATAGGTTTTCCATGAGATTGATAGGTAATAAAAACTGGTGTTTCCTAATGGCCACAGACATCCGTCTTCTACATAAATCAGCAAAGTCCCTTAAGAATCCCTTATATCCAAGTCATAGATCAATTGTACTCAAGCCTCGTTACAACACACACACTCTCTGTCCTCTGAAATCAGGCTGTGCTACCTTAGCTCAAAACTACATTAAATGTAATTAATACAACTGTGATGTAAATGGACACAGCATTAAAATGTATATCCCCAGGGCAAACAGGTTGTGAAGGCAGCTATGTGCACAGTCATGCATGGCACACATGACTAGGGGAAATTTTAGCACACTTCCCTATGTAGGATTTATAGTAGCTACACCATTAAATTGAGAAGCTGCAGGAGCAGGAATCCAGCTTTGTCCCAGCAGCACACTCCGATGGCAGAGCAGCAGCAGCTGAGTACAGGCTGGATACTCTCTTTCTGAAAGAGAGATGTTGTCGTCTTGCAAATTCTCTCTAACATGATGGTAAGGTCTATCTTCAAAAAAAGCTACACAAATATCATTAGAGGTCCAAAAATTAAACAGAAAGGACATTTACTGTAAATAGTGAACGTCAGGAAAAGTCTGAGGTGATGTGAATTGTTTGGCTGTAGATTAGGGAAAAGGTAGGTGGCTTCTAACAATACTTTATTTGCGTACAACACTTGGAAGAGAATGCTGTAGAAAGAGGGAGTGAACCCAGTAAAAAGGAGTGTGTGGAAGTGCTACACAGTGTCCAAACCAGGCAAACAAAAATATAGCTGTTCTCTTACAGACATGTCTTCAGTGTTCCCTTGATGACAGCACTGTTCATTTTAGGAAAGAGTGTCTAAAAACAGAAGAAGCCAGTACTGCCAGCATTCATGAACAATTTGTTTTTGCTCAGCCAGAAAGCAACTTCAGAGGCTGAGCACAGCCCAGCTATGAGCCCAACTTAATCAGTGTACTCTGTTTCAGACCCAAAAGAAAGCTACACTGATTGAACTCTCTGTGATTTGCTCACCCTTCTCCTCTTAAGAGGAGATGTTGCTAATCATAGTAGGTAACAAGGAGTTCGATCTCATACCAAGACAGCTCAAGTGGGTTTGGATAAAGGAATAGAGGCTGTAATACCTCTTTTTCAAATAGTTCTCAGCCAAACGCTGAATTTGTTAAATATAGTATTTTATCTATTGCATGGTTTCCCGAATGGGTTTGTATGACTGCTGGGAAACACATCATAGAACTGGGGCTCATCAGAGGCATTATATCCAAAAAGATGTCTGGGAATCATTGCTGTGAGGTATTTATTATCTGACATACATAACCACAAAAAAAAAATCTTAAAATGTTCTAATTTTGCTGACCTCCCCTTCTTAGGAAGATCTTTGCATCCTTTTTAATTCCTCTTTTACATTACTACTCTAGTGGCCTTGCTGTAGTACAAGGCAGGGAACCAGGTTTGGGCTGGTTAACAACATAACTGAAGCATTCAAATATGCAAACAAAGCCTTGAGCCAAACTGCTCTCGTGCATGTCAAGAGTTGTAGCACTGAAAAGGGAACAAAGTTTGGCACCTTTTGCTCACAAACACTGAGAACAGAAGTAGGTTATCCAATTTTAGGGGATTAAGCTGTCTGTATCCTGGGTGCCTGTTGTTTTCTATTGCAAGTAGATTCAAATCTACAAAATGCAGAGCAACCGTATTTCCCACATTGTAGGACCATCCCACGTTATTTCCTAATACAGCATTAAAGGCAAAAATAAGTCAAATAAAAAGCTTGGAATTTGGCGACATTAATTCTTTCATCTTTTTTCTTCAATGTTATTTTCTCTCTCCTAGTTTTGGCTTCTATCTGGTTTTGTGGAACCTTAGCCCTTTACATGCCTGTAGTGCAAATGTCCAATGCAGCCCTAACAGCATCAGCCATAGACACATTACAAACATGAAAACTTCAATAGTCTTCACATTAACTACTCAATCTAATAAGTAGGATTACACATCATACCAATTTTATCAGCTAACTTGTTACTTTCTTTGTCCTGGCTTACTTTTCTATCATCTTCTATAAAAGAAGTTAAATGTTTCTACAAGGGTACCAGAAGTAATACCGTATCACATTTTCAAGGCTGCACAGCCCCCTTTGCCGTTATATGCTGCACAGATGTAAGAATTATTAACAAGGAGCTGAGACCCACAATGTCATATGATCCAAATGCAAATCCTGAAGGACATTTATTTCCTCTATTTCAGTGGGTAATTGAGCCCCTAAACCACCAACAAAGATTACTTGTAAAAACAGTTAACCATTTGTTATTTAATATTGATACTGCAAAATATTTATATTGCAATTTTTTTTTTGCATCTATGAATATGAAAACTAGCATGATAGTCTAAAAAATCAAACTGTTGAGTACTGAATCACCAAATCCAGAATGTTGCCCACACTAAAATGAAGTAAATGAAAACTAGAAACCAACCCAGAAATGAGTAATATTAGCATCACTCTCAAAATTAATACAAAGGGCGGCCTTTTGATTGATGCAGCATTAAAGAAGACATCCTTTTCAGCGTCTCATTTTTGAACTGGATACGAGATTCCTAATATGTGTATCATAGTTGAAAGAGAGTAAAAATAAATCTAGCCTAGAGTAGCTTTGCTGCTCTGTCCCTAGCCATGAATGAAAGCAAGGGGAAACAAGTGTAGCGCTGCCTTTCCTTTTGAAGACAGACAATCTCCTTTAGAGCTGAAGCAAGGTTAAGCAGTTACAGAAAACACGCTAGACACATTCCTCATGAAAAAAAAACCCAACTCTGGAAACTCAGCTATCACATTAAAAGGAGTTGTTGAGTTTTTGAAATACATAAAAAGGTCTTGCAAACAACTTCTGCAGACTGCAAGTCGGAATCTTTTGATCCTCAGTAGGAGTCAAACAGATTGCCCAATATTTGCACATCCCCCACATGTGCAGAAATACACAGAATGGGAAGGGCATGTATCATAAAATTACCACGACACATATTATCTGCTACCCCCAGAGTAACAAACAATTCATGTCCACTGTAAATTCACATCAGAAATTGCTAAAACTAAGAATATACTATACCATAATTACAGAAAAGTGAGGAGCCAACCAAAAACAAGGGTGCATCTCAATCAATACTGCCAGGAAATTAACCAAAAGAAGGCAATTAACTCATCTATATTATAGAATATGTTTCTACTGTCGGGAATCATTTAGCTTGCCATAGATACAGCTGCTGAGAAAAGACGGAATGTACTTCATCAAACCCAGGAAAATTTATTTTCCAATTACAAGTAACATGAACTGAGTCTCACAGAACCATGTGCAAAAGATGTACTATTGGAATGAGGAAGGTCAAGGTGGTCCTACTCCTCAAGTGGATTTTAAAACCTCAAAATATTGGGGAAAGAACACACTAACCCCCAGAGAAATCTGTGCCAAGGACCTCGTCTTAATTATTCAGCATAGCTTTCCTAATCTAACAATTTACCTCCACAAGTTTATGATCTTTATTGTCATTATTAATATAGGTATTAACATAATCCAAAGACATCAAGTCACCAGGGATTGGTGAGAAAAGTACAGACATTTGGGAACAGAATGAGAGCAGAAAGTCTCTAATTAACATTGCCAGCAATGCAAAAAGTGTAGCTTCATTTTAGAATTAATATAACTTGAATATGCTTTTGGGTTTTGATTTTTTCTTTTGTTTCCTAAAATAGCTGGTATACACAAGACAACACCCTGATTAACTGATTAACAAATATAGACAGAGAACTCACATTACCGTACTTCTCTGGAAAACTAAGAGTTTCAGTTTAGCAATGTCTACTTCAAGCTTTTATCAGCACTAATTTCAATGAAAAAACTGGTCGTAAAATTCAGAACAGAGGGAAAACAGACCTTAATTAAGCAAAGTGTTATCTCTTTCTATTATAATGAAAGGAAAGTTACAGTTATATTTTTACCAAGATTTTCTCCACTTAATGAAGACATTATCCGTGAGTTTTCAAAGTCACTTTACAAAAGAGCATTCAAGAGACATTAAAGTCAGCTTAAACTAAAAAGTCTTTTTGAAGTCAATAAACAATAAAAAGAACAATGAAAAGACAGCCTTTGATCTCTTCTTACTCTAAAGTCTTTAATTTCTGTTTTAATCTACTAGATGCATTAAGTCTTGTTTTAAAATATTTTTCATCTGCAAAGTACAGTAGGCTTGCCTTGATTTTTTTATTCATATATATTCTTACTGTATTATTGTACACTTCTCATTACCAAGGATGGGTGTCATCTGGATGTTTTCCCACCAAAATAAACAGAAAAAAGTTTTAATTTTTTTTATCATTCTGTTCTCTTCTAAAATTTCTTTAAAAAGAAGGAAAAAATGTAAAGGGAAAAAGAAAATAGCATCTTCAGCTTTGAAATTTGTGAGAAGATCAAAGACTATAATGCACATAGATTTTTCAAAGGATAAATTATTAACAACGTGGGCGAACACACACTGGTCAATAACATGGTCAAAGAATGGTAAGTTAAGAGCATCCCTCTACAGCCAATTACAGTTAATCTGACTTTGTTGTTTGCAAGAAATTCCAAGTTATTCACTAGATTTTTAATAGAGCTTTTAAAAACCCTTTTTAGCAAAGATTGTGACAAGCTCTTGACCAGGTTCAGCAGCTTGGCATTTTAACATCTAACATTTCTGTTTATGCTCTCCTCGGCAGCATGGGCCATGGATGTAAACAGGAAAATACCAAATTGCAATGAATGAAAGTGTGCAGAAGGTGTAAAGGCAGAGGCAGCCATTAGTTCCCATGATGCCACCAATTTCCTCCAGGCATCTAGTAAAACCCCAGCTAAAAGGGGTAAAAGCTCCCTCCGTACCTGTTCACCCTTGACACACGTATAAGCCTGCTGAACTTCTGCTGCATAAATAAGCATATCCCTCTGGTATTTGCACACCTTCAGGAACACGGGATCAATCCCAGGGGAAGACAGAAAGGAGAACCGTATCCTCCCTTTCAGACCGAGATCACTGTAGCAACCCACCAAGTCACTCACTTTATGTTTATTCTGGCTTCAAAATACTCCTTTCACAATTCTCCCAAACGAAAGCATTCTCCGCCTCCATTTCTGGCTGAAGTTGCCATTTTTTCTGATCATTTTTGTAAGAGAACAGGGCTAGAAGTATTTATTTCACAGAGAATACTGAATATCTGACAAAGGTGAGATCTTAATCATTGATTTCTACAGTGGGATACAAATGGGAAGACCAAACCACTGGACTCTGAAATTTGCCGATATGAGAATTTTATCATTTTTCACAGAACATATTTCATTTTTATTCAAATGAAACTAAATTCTATGGGAGAGATCTTCTTGAAGAAAGAAAATAACCATGTAGAAATTTAAGCAATATCTTTTTCTTACATCAAGTTAAGCAAAAAGACTAAAATTTTCACTTTGCTCATGGCAGATATACTTAATAAAGAGAATCAGACTGAGAGCACTTTACTACATTCAAGACTAGCCTTTTATTGATTTGGATGTGCTATGAACCACATTATCTAATCTACAATAAGCCATTTACCAAGTGCAATGATCTATGGGCTAAAAGGCTTAGATTTTTAGTTCCATTGTAGACTTTTTGATGAAATGGTAGATCAGCAGAGAATAATACTATAATAAGATTGTGAGGGACACAAGTGTCAATATTAGGAAATTAGAAAGTTTGCCTTACTGTTTTAAATCCTCTTGCTGTTCATTTAAAAGCCCAATATCTCTTTTTCTAGACTAATTGCGTCTGTATATTTAGCAGAGGTCCCAGATGACATCCCATAAGGTGTCAAGTTCACAGGGGTTCAAGGGCTCATCCAACTGAAAATATTTTTATTTTGCAAAACAAATCATCCACCTGAGCACATGACAACTATTTAGTGATGCATGTGTTATAACCATATGAGGATACAGGTTATCCTGATACTGTCTTCTTGCTATTGCTGTTTGACAGGATCCAAGTTTCATCTGCCACATAGGAGATGTTAGCAGTTCCCCTTAAAAGAGAATTTGATGCATTTTGCATCAGAACCTTTTCTCTACCTACATGCACAGAGCCTGGAATATGAGGCTGAGATCCCAGTTAGGCTTGTGATTTACATATAAAGAGAATTGGACTGATGCTCCCACAATCTTGTCTCTGATTGCCTCCCCTCTAATTGTCAGCTTTGACCATTTCTGCACATGAGAATACTCCAGCTGCCACTAGGAAATGCCACAGAAATCTCAAGATTATTCTTTTATCTAATATTCCGTATGAGGCTGAGATCCCAGTTAGGCTTGTGATTTACATATAAAGAGAATTGGACTGATGCTCCCACAATCTTGTCTCTGATTGCCTCCCCTCTAATTGTCAGCTTTGACCATTTCTGCACATGAGAATACTCCAGCTGCCACTAGGAAATGCCACAGAAATCTCAAGATCATTCTTTTATCTACTGTTCTGTGTTCATCTAGGAAAGAACCACACGTATGAGATTTGCTTCCTTATCTGTCAATAGACAGATATCTATTGAAATAGATAACACAGCTTCCTGGCAATGTATACCATAACCTCCTTCTCAAATTATCAAGCAACTCACGCAAAGATGACTTCTTCCTCAAAATGGTTGCTTTTTGGCTAACTTGGACTCAGAGGTTTGTGAAAAACGTGGCAGTGCAAAACAGTGCAACACCATAGCCATCACTGAAATAACGCCTCATGTTAGCGAAGACAAACACCACAGATTCAGTGACCTTCAGCACACAGAAATAAAATCCACTCTTTAGTGCTATTTAAGTGAAAATCAAAGCGTATTTATGAGAATACTTTATCTATAGTTCTATGGCAAATTTTACTGCATCATTTCTGAGTAAGACTGACAGGTTACATGCCGAAGTAAATGTACTGAAGACATTAATGTCACTTTAAAGCAACTCAAGTCTTGATGTTCTGATATTTTTGTTGTACTGCGACTATTAGGATGCATTTTCTCATTTTTTTGAAAAAGAAAAAAGGAAGTGTAACTAGTTCAGACTACCGTGTAACTTTACAACAACTGACACTAACTATAATATACGCCAGTTTGTATTAAGATGTTATTGCACCTTTCCAGTTCTAATCGCCAATTATGACTCTATTAGTCCTACTTGGCAGTTCATCTGCTCCTGCATCAGCTAAGGGGGACTTGGAGACGGACCTCTGATCTTCACGTTTCCGCTTCAGTGAGTGCTCAGCACAGCGGCTGTCATCTTGAGACATTGAGGAGGTAAGGCATTGCCTTTTCTAAGATAACTACACCTGACCTTACAACAATTTACTAAGGAAATACCTGCCTAATGGCAGTGTGAGTGCAGTTTCTTTTACACTCGCAACGGCACTGCAAATTAGAGACAACAGGATAAATCTATGACCAGCTCACTAGACACTTCATTAAATCACTGTTCCCTTGCCTTGTAGAGCACTAATAGAATCACAGCCCTCGTTAGCTACTGAATAAAAGATCAATCACATTCTTTGAGAGCTCTTGCTACCAGCTTCCAGAGGAAACAAGGAAAAAAAAGGCATATTTAGGATCATCAGTAAGATTCTGAATGGCCTCACTGCAAGTTGGTTAAATTACCTTTTCCACGACTGACTCCGAGTGTAATACTCTGAGGAACTTGTTAAGTCTGCTTTCAAAAGCTGCTATCTAATATATGACTACCAGGCCCTGGTCAAAAGTTCATAATGTGCATATGTAAAAAGGTACTAAATTGCCTGAGGGCTAAAACCAGAGGAGTTTAATTGCAGCAAAATGCTGAAAATGGTCTGTTGAGGGTCTTTCTATTGGGATACTGCTGGCACTAGCTGATTGAAGTACAGCACATAAAAGCCTTACAACAATATTTCCTTAAATGCAGCTGAAACTGCTAACACTTGCTAGTGCATGTGTGGTGTGCCAAGAGGGCAAAAAAAAAGAACCTTCTCTAAAACAAACAAAGATTTAAGGATTGATATAATTCATAATTCAAAAGTGTGTGGATAAAAGGAAGAATTAAACAACTGTCAGTATAAGTCATGTTATGGGCTCCACATGTTGTTACGGTGGGAAATGTAAGTACATATATAAACATATTTAATTGGCACCCATTAAGATTCGCTGCAATGAAAACTGGAAAATAGCTTCCATCAATCTATTTATGAACATGCTTGGAAATTTTGGAAATAGTCACCTGTGAGACTGAAGATTCCTACACTTAGCCTGAAATCCAAGGATTTGTTTGTAGTAATTTGTAAATCATTCCTCTAGATATTTACAAGAAAAAAAAATAATTAAAAAAAGGACAGGAAGAAAAAAAGAAAACATTTTTTCTCTGAAATCATTCTGAATATACCGTTCTTCTCTTGAAAAAGACCATCCCAACAATAACTGGTCATCATCTGAAAATTAGGAAGAAACAGCAAATTCTTCACTTCTATTACATTTGATTATCTCAAAAAAAAGTATCCTTTCATCTACAGCATGTGTTGTCTTTGGGCATGTCATGGCTGAGAAAATTATCTACAGCTTTGCATAAAGGTTTTAGGTTAAATACCTGTAAAAGGTTTTAAATTACCTCATCTAATATTCTGAAATACAATAAGAAAAGGGCTAAGCATTTTTTTTATTTGTACTTGAATAACTATAACATAGTAAATAAAAGAGCCTTTAGCCAACTGATTAAGTGGAAAGGAAGCATACTATTAATAGCAATAACTTTGCCATTTTCACTTGTATCCATTAACATACAGCAAAATAACAGTCTTGGACAGCAAAGACAGCACAGACAAGGTAACAGGAACATGGTCAAAAGCATGAGAATCAGCAAAGAGTTCAAATCAGTGTGAGACCTCCACCTCCACCTCAGCCTTGGAAAGTCCAGGTACCAATACTCTGCAGTAGCTTTACAGCCTGTCTCCATGGGAAGACCTATCACCTCTGTCTTCTGAGACAACAGTTATCAACCAAGTCTCGTTTTACATCATAAAAAATACCCAGGCCACTAGAAAGTCTCAAAAGTAAATTTATCTTAGTGGATAACAAAGAAAATTGGTAATTCATTTACCTCACCTGAACAGATCAATTCAGAGAAGTTTGAAAAAGCATGGTTGTAACACTGACAGCATTTACCGTAACAAATAAACTTTATGGAAATGACAAACCAACAGTGCCTGACAACAAATGAAGAATATGGAACAAGCTTTCATTTGTTTACTCTTGACATTCAGTGCTGACACTCATGCAGTCAGGAAGTCATTCAAAGTAGTTCAAAACATATGCTTGGGAAGAAATCACAAAAATCTCCCAAAACAGAGAGGAACAACAGACTACAAATATTTCAGTAGACATAACGTTTAAATAAAAACAGACCAATTTCATTCCAGGTCTCTAAGTCTCTATTTCAGATTCTGGATAACCCTTTCTTTCCAGCGTCTGAGCACGACAGTATAATTAATTAATGGATGTATCTGCCAGCAGAAGGGAACAGGGAACGGAAGCAGGAGACCTAAAGTTTTTTTTTCTATGATGATAGTGAACAGGAATGACCACATAATTTGGCCCAGCCACATTTCATTACCAATTATAAACATTATTTTAGGGGAATAGATGAGCAATTAACTTGCATTTACAGGAATCTTTGCTGTGGACAGTGACAAAGTTTTCTGATGAGTCTTCTGTCCCTTCCTAACAGCAGGAAAAGCATCGGGTTGTGTGTTCAGTTTTGCAGGCCTTAAGTAGACATGCACAATATTTGATTTTTCAAGACAAGCGATGGTCTGGATTGCGTTCTGAAGAGCATAATTGGCCTTAGCTGAAGGCCAATTAAAATGCCAGGTTACCGTCTATTGAATAAGCATAGATGTAATGCAATAATGACAAATTTCACCTTGTCACCTAAAATAAGGTCAGATATTGTTTCGATAAAAAGACATTTTATATGAAAACATTTCCTTTAGAAACATAAAGGCAAAAGGAGACAAAAATATTATATCACAAGTGGAACTGCCAGCTTTGTTGATACTTTCTGCTATAATTCCTTTAAAAGCTGGAAATTCACATATATTTCTCATCAAAGGAGTGGAAGAAGCCAACCCATAATTTTTTGTCACAAAGACAAAATCATCTCTTTTGGTACAAAAGCTAAGAGAGAAGCTCCCTTTACAGACCCTAGTTCAGCAAATGGAATCAGTGTAGCTCTAACACCATCCAGCTCAAGGCAATACTTTGTTTCTTGGCAGAATTAGTTCACTTATTTCCAGTTTACTCATGATACCTTGAAAAACATCACAATAAATGCATTTACCAGAAAAACATTTATTTTACTGTCATTAAGTACGCAGAAAATAAGAAGGTTTTACATTTATGCCATGAGATTACTAGCAGCATTATAACGCGTGCCCAGGCTACATGAGGAAGTATGGAAAGACTTTTTCAGATGCCCAACCACTCCAAGACCCTGCCTACCTGATAATTCGGGGCCTGGGAACTGCAATGGAGAATTCCTTTCCTCCAGAGGCACAACGCTGCTCGGCCATGGAAAGCCATCTCTCCAGTACTGGGGCAGGGAGCAGCAGGACACCCAGTATCCCTTTGCATATCACATCTCTGCTCCGTAATTAACACCGTTAGATCAACAGCACTATTTGGGATGGGATGGACTATTCGACATGGGTAGACAATCAGATTCTAAGTGACACTGTTACAAAGTCATTATCATAAAAAATTGCCAAGACGGTTGTTTTATTTGAAGTGCTAAATTAGTTTTCTTGTACTGGGAGTATTCATCATAATGTAAGTTTGACATTTCAGGACAACATTTTAATAGTAATGCTGTTCAGTGGAAAGAAATAGTGTTTCCAATTTTCTAGCAAAATGAAAAACCCTAATTACATTCATTAGTAGATTACAGTGACAGACAAGGTAACCCTAAGAAAAGTAACTACATTCAAGAGTGTTGAATTTAAGTGAAAACTTTAATCCTACTATTTCCAAGTATTCTTATGCTCTAGCTTGTAAACTTGAAATGCTCTTCAATGTTTTTTGCATCATGGTGAGTACAGCATTCAAAGAGAAATCAGTAACAATGTGCCAGTTCAGCACAAGGATTTTCAAATCTGTTCCTTTTATATAAAGTTTGTAACTCTACACTTGAGTAAATACTTTCATAACCAGTTAGGCGTCTCACCAGCCATTTGTATACACACAGTCATCTATAGGAAACAAAAGAAACTAGCAATGGTGTGATCAAACATTAAAAATAAGCTCACAGTAAGTTTCAGCTCCTATGCCTGCGCAACATTCTTCTGAATTAATAGCAATATCCATCTTCAATGCATGAAAGTTGAAAGTACCACCCACAGAAGCAACAAATGTATGAGAAATCCATTGCTGGAAAAGTCAACTCTTAAGAGAGTTCTGCTCTAAAAGATGGAAATCCACAGCACTAGCAAATCAATCCTGCATATTTCTGACAAGTAGATCTTGTTTTTCAAGACAATTCTCTCTGTCTCAAAAATGACTTGACTTTTCTATGAGATGCATCATCTAACATAGCTCTTTATCTCATTTCAATGTGATACTTTTGCAATTAATTGAATTCCTCAAATACCTTCTATAGATTTTTTTGGCATACACAGAAGACTGTGCTATATCCATAGTGATATTTAATAACTGCAAAAACATGTTGTCACTCAAATAATGGATGGAATTTGACTATGATGTTTATATTTACTGTCATCGTCCTTGCTAAAAATGGATTGATGCTAGTACTCTAACAACTTCCTAGGAAGAGCAAAATAAAGAGATGGAAAATCCAAATGACTCAAGCATTATAAGTCTCAAAGGAAACTTTAAAAGCTAAGTAAATTCAGAAATTCTCTGATTACAAATCCTTGGACAGATTATTGCAAAACTAATAAGCACTGCATCATTTGCTGTGCATTTTTACACTGAACTAAGCATGATAAATTCAGCATTATGTTCACTTTGCCCCCTGAAGAGAATAAGTACATTCTGCCACTTTATCAGAAGTAAATCATACAAACTCAGGCCATATAACACATAACAAAACTTGGAACCATTTTAATGTTTCAACTGGCAAATAGTTTTAAGAAAGTTCTTTTTTATGCCAAATTTTCCTCTGTTCTTAAATGTAATTCTTGAATCCTATAAACATTTAAAACAACTCTTTGAGACACTACCTTCGAGGTATTTAACATCCAATCATACATTTGGGCTTTCTTCCTTTTTTGAGAAAGGTGAGAAGTCACAGATGGAAGGACTAAGACAGTAGGTTTAAGAAAAGGAAGAGGAGAGGCAGAAGGGCAAATCATCTCACACTGCTACTGGCAGTAAAAGCTACATAAAATTAAGGACAACTTTTTGGTTTCATTAATTTTTCTAGAGCATATATAGCCTCTTTCTTCCCTTCCTTTAGAAATACATACACTCTTACCAAGAAAGAAGGCACAGGAACAGTAACAAAGTTAGGACTGCAATAGAAAAAAAAGTTGAGGATTTGAACAGTATCTAACTCTAGTTTTTCCAGCAACTCTCAGAGAGCATAATACAATGGAAGGTACTGAACTACAAAATTGTAGTGGATATCCAGTGGAAAAACTAAACACACTCCCTAAGACAGTCTCATCAACCACAGGCCTGTTTCCCTCTACATGGAAATCCAGCCAATGCTCCAAGCTGGCCAAGGAACATCCTGCAGTTTAAGTCTTGCCTTTAGAAAAAAGAGAAAACTACCACACATACCCATAACACCAAAAAAGCCCCCCAAAATCAACAAACCCATCCCAGTAAGTTCCTTCACATTTTCCTCAGGAGAAAAAAAAGACACCTTTCTACGCGGTAAACTTTGGAATAAAGAACCAACAAGAACTAGGAACACTATTAAGATCACAGTAGGATACCTCCCAGAAGCCTACAAATATGATTTTTCTACATGTACATGTATGTTTTCAACAGCTTTCCTGGAAGGAAGTTTTTAGGAATGTTGATTCAGTTATGCAGCTATCATATCCAGGGAATGCCAGCATGATGATGAATGACATGTCACACGGGAAAAACAAACAGGCAAATCACTTTTTTGAGGAAAACAGACTTTTACTGTGTTCACCTATCCAGGAATCTTACGTTTATTAAACACCCAAGTATATTTTTCATTTATATATATATAGAGAGAGATAGATAGGCACATACACACACTTATATATATAAAAATAGTGAGAATACTGAAAAAACATTATGTAGTACTCTGTATTTGATACATGGTATTATTTTTGGACCTTGCAAATATACTTTTTTAATGACTTTGCTCTATAAGAAGGGACTTTCTAGCTCAGATTACTTGGACACTCTTACTGTTTACTCTTCCATCTTTTTTTGTAAAGTCAGAAGAGATTTCCCTGAGAACTTCAAATAAATAAGATATCCAGCTGCACAAACACTATACATTCTGTTAGATTACTTTGGCGTCCTAAGGAATATTTGACTTTCTCTGAATGTAAATGATTAAAGAGAATCCATCATATGAAACTGATTGGTGAACTGTTTAAAGTGGTATGGCACCTCTTCAAAGATGATATAGAGAGAAATGAAAAGACCATGTTATGATAAAGAATCTCAGATATCCAAGGAGTTCTAGGGAAACTTTAATGTAACTAAGCACTGCATCCCTCAATTAAGAAATAGTATCTAAATGGTAGTTCCATAAAATAGGACCGACACTGCATTCTTTTCTAAACAATTTGGTATTTCATCTATTCTAAGTACGGCCAATAAAAGCTTAGGGTTTCCTGAACATCTGTCCATTCATAAATAGCAACTTCAAAAAAAAAAAAATGTAAGGAAAGATAAACCATGTTCTGGAATCCACAAAATTTATACTGCTCTGTGACTTATGATCACAAAATTACACGGGTTAACAATGTTCAATTATGTAATTTCATTATTTTTATCATTCACCGTTTTAAATTTGGGCATCAGATTTTAACTTGTAGAGGTCAAAGAAACAAAAACTGAACTTGTCCAGAAACATTGGTTTTGCTGAACTTTAGATGTGTTCATCAGCAGCTCTATTTCTGAAAGAGCTAACTAGAAGGCTTAGTATCAGCAGGTATGTATGTGCATATTCAAGACAAGGAGGAAAGCACTACAAAGAAATAAAAGATGGGCTGCTGCCTAATTGCCACATCAGGCGACATGGACAAAGAGGCCTCAATTCTAAGTTCAGTGATGCAGGAGGAGTTTGGATTTGATTCCTGCTCATTTAAGGAATAAACAGCAAATTTACATTTAAAAAAAAAAAAAAAAAAAAAAAAAAAAACAAAAAAACAAACACAGCCAAACGCTAAAAAAAAAAAAAAACACAAAAAAAACCACAGCCAAACACACATAGGATTTGTTTTTCACATTTAGTATCACTCATAGCACCATAATTTCGATAGCTGAAAATACCTGGTTCAATTGAAGCGCCTTGTATGACTTGTGTTTGGCTGTACTTAATTACTTGCTAGCTGTACAGCATAGTAGCTATGTCTGTCCAAAAAGCTAAAAGTCGTTAATTAAAAGTAGGTTTTAGGGACTACATTTTTCATAAGTGATGAGAAACTCATTCCTAGCTAAAAACTCAAGTTTTATCACGGTGAATATTTGAGACTTTCTAGAAAGTTGGCAACAGATCATTGGATCATTATAAAAGCACTACACCGCATTGACTCTGCTTTTGATTATAGTTATCTCATTCATAAAAATGTTATCACTATTACTCTCTTGTTATTAAAGAAAATGAATAATCTTGTGATTTATGTGCTAGCTGGTAACTAAGGAGGTCTGGATCCTACTGTGTTATTTACAACAAACTGTCCAAGTGACCTTGCTCAGGCACATGAATGAGAAACTGTGGGGTCACAGGCAGGGTTGAGTCACCTCATGTGCAGTAACCAGAACCAGAGGGCTACCTGGGGTGCAGGGACAGGCACCCAAAGGGCTCTGGGGTGCAGGGACGGGCACCCAGAGGGCTCTGCAACACAGCAAAAAGCGATGGTGGGCTTTGGGGCAAAATTCCATTTGCTTTTCAGCAATAAACGACAATTTCAACCAGCAATTCTCACTGCCAGCTAGGCATCAAAAATTAAAGCCTTATTAGGCAGAAAGTACAGAATTACTTCTACAAAAATCCCTTTTGTTTACCAGGCCTTCTTAAAATTATTACTATAACAATATAGTAGCATAATCTGAAGACTGTTTAAGAGTGGGCAAAGGAAGACCAGTAGCAAAGATAAGAATTACTGCCTTAGTTTGGAGACAAATCAAGACAACCTAGTCCAGCACATATAATAAAAACCGTTTCAGACTGTAACTGCCATTTTCCTAAGTTAACAGCCACGTCTGCATTAGCACCAAATAAATGCATGAAAAAAGTAGAGGCAATTAGTTTCAGGTTTTAAAACTATCTTCAAGACATTTAAATTTATTTGCCTGTTTATACTGGAAATCGCTAAATTTTCATGTAGATTATTCCCAGCAAAAGTTACTGTCGCTAGCTAAGGACAGAAAAAGAATATGAACACACACATTTACTTTTTGGTTTATACAACTCCAATATGTAATACATTCAGAAAAGCATTCTCTTTCCCAATCTATTATTTATAACAAAGCTATATGATAAATGTTTTGCTGTTTTCTTAGCAACGCTTGTCAAGAAATACCAGATTTATGTAAACTACACAAGAGAATTTTTGTGTGTGTGGCCACAACTCCAAAGTGTCACAAACCTTTCCATAACCAGTTTTAACATTATACCTATGTGGCAAAGCAGCATACGTTCACTTTTGAGAGAGAACATATTTCTAATCAGTCAGGAGAAGGAAGGGACGCCAAGCACTTGTACATATAAATGCAATATATTATCTACTGCTGCTATTAGGTATTTTATTCCCTGACAAAATAGAATAAAAACATTAAAATAATTTTTCACAGAGCTCTGTGAAAATATAGACTCCCATGAGGAGAACCCTTTTTTCCCCCCCAAACTTTCAATTTTCATCCTACTTCCACATCTCTTTATAATACTTGACACTGAAAAAAAGAATACCTGTACAGCAATACGCAAAATAAATGCAAACAGAAGAATCAAAAAACTCTCAGAACCTCAGAATTCCAAGCGTTTTGAAAGTATTGAATTTCACTACTTAAGCACCTAAAAAAAAAATCTTTTTTTACAGTCTCTTCAAACTCACAGTTCTAAATTTTAGTCATCTTTGCCCATGGAAAATCGATACCTTATTTGTTTTCAGTTATTGCAGTAGATAATCAATATTTGCAGCAAGTAAAACAAATGGTGATATTTCAGTCTAAGAAAGATCTCAAGAACATTACCACAAGGATGAGGCAAATTCCTAGTAGCAAGTATCGTAATGACAGAAAAAAACAAGGTAAAGGGACAAAAAAGAGGCTAAATATCCCCTGTTCAGCTATTTCTGTCAGACTGCAACATCTCGCCTGTCACCCAAGCACCTCAACACTCGTAATACAACAGAAATTTCCTTTCTTATGGTTTCTCAAATACATCCTGAGCAGATCAATGCTGCGTTAACACCTCAGAGACTCCATGGCACTTCAGCTGCAGTTTAGCTCTGCAAGTGATGGTGAGTAAAAGAGAAGGAATAAGAACAAGGAAAAACCAGGAACTTGGAATCTTCTTTGGAGGATTGCAAAAGAGCACAAGAAAAAAAGTACAGTGAAGGAAAATTTGGGACTTTTGGACAAGAAAGAAATTATGGATGCATCATACCAGAGCGCAAAACCAAAAAGGATTTACTTTTAAAACCTTTTGTTAATCACTCATTATTTTATTTGTAAGCAGCTTATACCCACAAATCTGATAGCCCCCAACTACTTAATAATGAGGTCTGTTTCTTGACAGTGTTATATTATTTTATTTGTAAGCAGCTTATACCCACAAATCTGATAGCCCCCAACTACTTAAATAATG
This sequence comes from Calidris pugnax, assembly GCF_001431845.1. Taxonomy (NCBI): domain Eukaryota; kingdom Metazoa; phylum Chordata; class Aves; order Charadriiformes; family Scolopacidae; genus Calidris; species Calidris pugnax. The sequence continues at coordinate 4,437,507 of NW_015090842.1, read as the reverse complement.
AGGTCTGTTTCTAGACGGTGTTACAATCTGAATCAAGAAAAGAAACTAAAGGAATGCAAGACTGACTTTCTGCAAGTTTTGAAAGAGATATTCTGTTCTGTGCTGTTACCTACCAATGAGGCCAACCTTTTTCAGATTTGATGCAGGAGACAATAAGTTATCGGCCAGGGCTGGATGTGAGGTTGCACAGATTAGTATTTATGGGCAGCTCAGACCTGTGTGCAGACATTCCACAAGGTGTATATATAGCTTTCTAATCCAAGGTGGCTTTTTGAGGCTGAAAAATAGGGAAATATGCTTTTCAATTTCAAATTCTAATTTAATTACATGTAATAGAGAACATTATAGATCAAATGTTTCCCTGTCTTGCAGCCCACATACTTGGCAGGGCATTCTGAAATTCTGCAAGGATCTAGGGGGAGAGGAAGAAATTCCTTACTTCCTCCACAAAACTATAGGACATAACAGAGCTGCTCCACAAACAGCTATGGGGGTGTGTAGGACACAGGAAATTCCCTGGCCACTGCTCCCCCCGAGCACCGCTCTGCATGCTGAGATCCTGAGCTGTTCTGTTTGGCACATAGATAGGTTTTCATAAAGACTTTCCATTCCTGTGGCGTAGATTATGGGGGATGGATTTAATTTGCCCTCACATTTCATGCTACATTTATTAGCAGGAAGTTAAAATATGTATCAGTTAAATGTAAGTTTGATAATAAACTAGCTTATGTTACATTTTATTACTAGATAGAACACAGAAGTTCTAAGTACATAGAAGAATTTTTTGCATCACCTTTCCAAAATGATTAACAACTACTTTGGAGGCATTTCTTTACCATCCTATTACAAGCAATCAAAATATTCTTCCACATATGCCTGTCTTCCTTCTACCCAATTCAGTGAATTTTAAACAACAGTATTCTGCAAGGAAGTGTATGCCATCAGGGTTCAACAAAATCACTATTGTTCCATGTTACTAGAGGTACAGTACACAAGCCTGTATGTCAAAAAAGAGAGCTGTTGCTTAGCATCACTTCAACATTTACACTTCAGGCATTAATCCATGAAATAGGAGAACTGCATATGTGATTTATACACTCTCTGCAACAACTGCTAATATCCAGTAGATAGCTAGCTTCCTTTCACTCTCCCTTCCTCTTTCACTTCCTGCCCAAAACTCAATTTGAGAAAAGAAACTGCCATTTTGATCAAATCTAAACTGCAAGGCTCTTTTCAAAAAGAACTGTCTGTTGCTTTCCAAGAAACCACAGTGCATTTTCAGTAATGTCTTAAGGAGGAAACAGAGGCCAAATCCTACTCTGAAACACACAGATACCCACCCTGCCCATGACTGCTCTTGGAGTTGAACATGCTCAGCTGAGGGCAGAATTTGGCCCGAACTGTGAATTCAGTAATGGAAGCCAACATCAACTCAACACAGCCCACACAGCTCTTTGGACAGCAAAAAATGTTTACTTAGGGAGGGAATACTATCCCCAGCTTTAAGGGTTATTCCAGCTTCTTTAGCAAAGAACAGGAGAGAAAGAGAAGGGATGATGAGACTGCAGGGCCTCTTTTGGACTTCTATCAAAAGCAAACAGATGTGATCATTAGGTAGAAGCAAGTCACTCCTAGAGATGCAGATTCATTTCTTTCCAGAATAGCATTTCTGACTGATGTTAAGTGTGAGCACAAATCATCACATGAAATTTAAATTTAGACACTTCCAACATGTGGCAAAAGTAAACCCAGTGAAGCAGCTGTAGGCACAGGGGTTTCCTGCGGCCCATATGAGTGTTGCAATACATGCCACTGCCTAAAACACACCTGGGATAGTATCAGAATGACAAGAATTCATTGTTTAATTTAAAACTAAGACATGTAGAAGAATTTGAGGCCCTTACAAACACTCCTTGTCATTCTCAATAGCAAATACTTGAATACAAAATCCAGTTCTGAAAAGCTATTATCTTTTGAGGGAGGAGAGAGAAATCAAAGAGCAGTTCAAATATCAGTCTCTTACACAGTGAAAAATTAAAGGTAGAATAGTCTTACTGCAGCTAACTGGCTGTTTAAAGGTGACAGGTTGAGCTCTTCTAGTTGTAATTTATATCTCAGCAAGAGAACCAATGTTTTATTCCCAACCATTAAGAGGGGGTAACACATCTGCTAAAACTCTAGCACAATGGCTGGCTTTGCACTGCAACAGGAAATGTAACCCAATAGTCTCAGAACTTATACAAACCCTAGCCATTTCTTAATGTAAAAGGATTTGAAAATTCAGTTCACTGAAACATCTGTTAAGCTCTTGCTACTTTAACACATGATATTCTTTCTGCTCTGTTACCTGCCAACAAAAATATTTGGTTCTGTGTAAGACTATCACAAGTGTGTGATAATAGCACTCTGCTTCTAATTTTATATGCCATTGTACACTCACAAAATCACTTGGGGTGACACTAGATAACATACTCACTGTAAGCAAAACGCATTTAATTGTAATTGTGTATCTAAGTAGTAACAAATCAGATGGGCTCTGAATGACTAGCATTAATTTAAAACAAAAGAAACAGTCAAACTGTTCTTTAGCCAACTTTCAACTAGAGAAAGAAAGAGAAGGCGAAAAAGAGAGTGAAAGAGCAGAAAAGAGAGAAGTAAAAAGAAAAAAAATCGGAAAAAAGCCCAAGGAAGCAAACCCCTAAAGCCTTAGATCAAACCAGCTAAGCACATGCACAGTCTACGCAGTTACTTTCAGAACTTCTCCTCCAATCTGTCATTTACAGTGGCCACTTGTTTCAATTTAGATTTAATTATACTATAAGCTTCTCCAATTTACTGGGTAAGTACATAGTGGTAAGTAAAAAAAGGGGCCCTTTGAACACTAGTAGAGCTACAGTTACTATAATAATAAAATGGTAATTTATTTGCAAATGTTGCTTTCTACAAAAAAAATACTTGTTCTCCATTTCTGTGTAGCAAATCGTTGCAGATTTTAGACCTCAAAAAGAGGTGAGTAGGAGAAAATGAAGAGTCGTTCAGTTTCCAGTTTTCTACTTAACAAAAGTACTTCCTGTATACCTGTAACCATCAGCGATTTAAATACTGTCTTATGCTTCAAAAGCTGAGCAGACAACTCACTGTCATTCAACAGAAGACTTCACTATCACCAGGACACACATACCGTAGTTTTTATGCTGTAGACATTCATAAAACAGGTTTGGAAAATGTGAAGTTGCATTTCTTCTTGCAGTAAGGTATCACCAGTTACAGGAGCAAATAAAATCATACCTCTAAAAGCACACTTGAAAGACAGACAAACCCTACCTAAATATTTTTGTTCTTTTAGGAAAACCAGATTCTAAGTGAACAGCAAAACTTTTCTTTAAGCAGAAACTTAAAATAGCCTGACTTCATAAAGTGTCCTAATTACTAAAATCAAGTCACCATAATCGCAGCAAATAACAGCAAACAGCTAAGTAAGACTGTGATATTAGAATACTGTTTCTCAGTGCTTCAGGGAATCAGCTAAAACTGAATAGTTACCAGCAGTGTTTCCTAAGCTAAATTCTCTCATGCTGAGTATCCCAAGTGCCATGTGCAAGAGGCTGAATGACCTCTCCTAAAAATGACAATTCACAGTATGCAATAACATGCATTTCTTAAGAAAATACTACATCTTCATCAACCAAAGTGGAGCAATTCAACGTCCAAGAGGTGAAGAACTACATTAAAAAAATACATTTCAGATACAGAGTTTATATTTCTTCATTGTTGGAAACAAAACAATTACTAACCTGTTATGATTTCTAGTAAGTAAACTTTAAATAGATTATTTTATAAGTATCGCAGAAAATGATGACAACTATATCAAAGGCATAAAGACCAATTTCTCAGTAGCAACTTGCAGCCAGGACAGAATGTAAGAATTATATTAGGGAAACAAATGTATTTTCTAATCTTCTCTTGCAAGACTTGGAAACTTCAAAGTTTCTAAACGAGCTCAAACTCAGAGTGTTTTTCTGAGCTATCCACCAGCTCAGCTGCAACTGCTTTAAATGCTGCTGCATCATGCTGCATTGTGCAATGCAGACATCCTTAAAAACACTGGAACGAACAGTTCATAACCTTGGGGCTGCAGCTTTAGGCTTAAGATGCGCGCCCAGTATTCTGACCAAAACACACATCTAGACTCTGGGGTGAGCTGCCACTCAAATACTGACAGGAAGCCCACAAAAAGATGCTCCATAAAGCCTATTCCAGGTTGGTGGCAGCACAATCCCTAAAAAAGGACAACCAGCAGATCATTTGCTCCCTACAAATCTTGAAATAGAAAAGCTCTTACACTGATGATGTTGAGAATTTCAGCTCAGCTTGTCTGCACACCCAGGCAAGGGCACTTTTCTAGTTTTACTGGCAATCAAAACATTGGTAAGGTTCAGGGGAATATAACAATTATGTCAGAATATGAGTTATAAAACTGGTGCTCACCCTCAACCCATACCCTCCATCATAACTTTCAAATAACCTCAGTGAAATACATACAAACATGAAGGACTTGGTGAAGTGCTTTGGCTTGGACCAGAGTGCACTGTTATTCAGTCCAGATATTTTTTGGTACTATCTTTTGTATTCTCTTTTATATACCACTCATAAATAAATAGATACTATAAAAAAATAATCTATCAATTGTTTTAAAAAATTCAAAATGAACTTCAGTGCTGTATTTTGTTCCTTAGAGGATGAGATTATCTGAGCAACAAACACAAAAGGTTCCTTTGTGAAAATACGTCAGAGCAAATAAAACTAACAATTCATAAAAGTTCCACAGACTCGATCCTTTTCACGGGACATTGATAACATTCACTTATCCATTCCCAGGAGAACTTCAAGAATTTGTTTTACAAACTATCCCTAACACAGCAGAGACGTGTTTTCAAAGGTTCTGGTCAAAAAACACGCTGTTGAAAGATATTATTACTTGTCCCAGGGTGCCAGAATGCTCGCTTACCAATCTCAGGGCCATAAATAGGTTTTGCACATGCACAGGCTGCAGACCTCAGGCAGAGGTGAGAGGTGTGAAGACTCTCCTGACTGACACGTGGTCAGTGCAACACGCTACAGTGTCTGTATTTCTGCTCCACTGGTCTTACTGAAGATCCAGTATTGTTCAAGAAGCTGTTCATTTTTGGACGTGTAAGTAGATTTTTAAACACCATAAAATCTGTTTTCCACTTACATTAACCCAGAATAAATTAAGATTAATTTCATTATCTCAATGACAATTAAATGTACACCAAATGTTTTTTTTGCAAGCTCCACCACCAATTTGCTCAGCTACTATAGGTTATGCAGTAGATTAAGCTACTTAAGGATGGTTCCCTCTCCTTCCACAATTCCTTCTCTGCTCTTTTCCAAATAAAACCAGTTAATTTGGTCTGTATTGCCAGCTCATGGAGACAGTAAGTTACATTACACCACAACCACTCTTGTCAGTTGTGTAAAAGGGGCCTAGTTTGGGCATTAAGAAATTGCCACGGCTAGATGAGTTCTGCAGGGGTATGAAAATTTTCATTTCAGATTTACAGCTGCAAACACTCAAGGAAAACAGCCTCTCCCCACTCCCATTTTGGAAATACCCTTGTTTGTCAGTGAACAGGGATGAGAAACAGTCAATAAGGTTAAAGGAAGCCAGTTCTCAATGAAGTAAAAGTCATCCTCTGCCTAAAAAAGACTTTGGACTCTTTATAAATAACCTGGGTGAGATGTTCGAGGGATAAGAGTAACCCCTCCAAGCACTGCAGATGCTGCAAATTCTTATATCATGAAGCCTCATAATGTTGGCTATGAAAGAACTGCGAAGCCTTTCATTATGTCATGGTCCCAGTCCAATGGAGACCAAGGGAAAACACCCATTGCCTTCAGCGCTTCCTAAGAATTGAGAAAATTGTTGGGTTGTTGTGTTTCTTTTAAATATGAATGAAGGTGCTTTTACCACTGAAAACACTTTCCCTCAGCCATTAATAATGTCTAGTATCTTTTCTAACTAGGGCATCTGTTTACATAAAAAATGCAGTCAAGCATATTCCACTTAAAAACCAAAGGAATTTTTTTGATGTTTTACGTATACTGAGCAGAGAAATAACTCTAAACTATTCCACACCTAAGATGTACAACTACCTAAATCACAGTGAAAATCGTATCTTCAAACAAGTCAGTCATGCACTTCATCTAACAAGGTACCTTTACTGAAAATCTAAAATGGTTGAAGAATCCTCTTCTAGAGCGCTGTTTTGGCATGGTGTTTGTCATTAAAAGCAGGGTCGTAGTTATAAAAGGCAATAGGTCAAAGCAGATACAAACATCTGGATTTTTATAACTTTACTCCCCTGATTTGAAAAATGAAGATGTGTGGAAATAGCGTAAGCCATTCACTTACCATGGACTTGGTGAAAGGTCGAGCCAAGGTAAACAGCAGGGTGTACACCCACCAGTTGCGATGGATGGAGGAGTACATCATATTTCCAGGATGGACCGAGTTAGACGTCACCCCATGGGGAGAAAGGCGTCGGTTCAGCTCGTTGGAGAACAATATATTGCAAAGCTTGGAACGATTGTAGGCCAACATAGCCCAATACTCCTTCTTAGATGGAGAAAGCAGGCTGAAATCGAGTTTTCCAGAGGAGTCTTTAATGTCTGTAAATCTAAAAAACAGTAAATATGCCTTAGATATCCCAGAGTTAATTTCACTCTCATTAAGAACAACATAAAATGTAGACAACAGAGTAGAACTTGGATAGAACCTACATAAAACAACAGCTTATTTAGCAGTTGAAAGCATCTACTGGAAATTGCCTGAGATCCAAGGAATAGTCCCATATAATATAGCAGTAAAATTATTGAATAATTAGCAAAAGCAAACAGTAAATAAAAACAGGTCAAAAACGGCTTTAATGAGTTAAAGGCATTGTATGTAACTTACGAGTAACTTTATTTTAAATCCAAAAAAAGACTTTGCCATAGATCCATGAAAGCACAATCAACTTGGAGGAAATAACATAGGATAAAATAACTGCATTAGCAGCAGAGAAAAACAGCATCCTTTCATTTCCCCTTCTTCCCTTCCCCTGATTATTTCATCCAGTGTTCACATACTGCACACTTTCATTTAAGTGTTCAAGTAACTATAGATGAGTCTCACTGCCTCTTAGACTCTTTTTTAGATTAAAAATTGATGAATATAAAGGGGTTATAACCTTGGTAACTTGCCATCAATAGTCTTATATGTTTAAAAGATAAATGTAAACAAAGCCAAAATGAGTTCTGGCAGAGTATAATGTTTTTAAGTATACCCATGGCATGGTTGAACACAAATCAAAGTAACTAGTTGATGTTTTTTAATTGGGTCTGACAGAGTCATTAAACACCAGCTGTTTGTTTCTTTCCTTTTTTTTTTTTTTCTTAATAACAAAGTAGTGAATTTTCTAAGGACATTTAAATGAAGAAAAGGAAGTTTCCATATAGCATTTTTCCCCCCCAATTCTTACGATTTATCAATTTACTGATGTATCTTAATATTAGAAAATAATACTACATTTACAGATCTATGTTTCATTCAGAATAGCTACTAAAAATAAAAAGGATTTAGCAAGCTCTTTTTAATACTCAGAGTTTTCAGAATCAGCTGGGGAGAACAGGGATAAACATAATTATAGTACACACTACAAAAATGTTTTAAAATATCTTTACTAATTTTGTATCTCATGCCCAGAAATGAAGAGATCAGCTGGAATTTCTACATTCATTCTGTGAGCAGAATTATAATACACTCAGAGAAAAGCAGCTACAGTATTTCAACTCAAGAGGAATCCAGGATGTTACGTATCTTGCAGAATTAGCCCTTCAATTTCAACAACAAAATTCCTCTTTCATAATTTTCAGTGAGATAGAATTCATTTCTGAAATTAACAGGACTATTCTGGGAGGAATTTCCTATATTAATTCCTCAAGTAATCATTTATGACACCAAAAATAATCTGTAAATAAAATACTTTGTGTATACTGTATAACGGAAACACAGTGGCATATTTTGAGTCCAGTCCTGCAAGTGTGCTTATGTGAGTCAATCTTACTTATGTCGGCAATCTCATTGAATTCAGTAGGATAAGGGCTGTACAATCAAATTAACAACACAGAAATAAAGACAGAAGGAAAGTCAACCTACTTATTATTCTGATTTTAATATGATGTGCTTAAAGTACCCAAAAGCTTAATTTAAACAGAATTCATTTGTGCTGAATCCAGAGAAGTAACTGGAAATGAAGGAAGAACCAGAGAGGCAAATAAATATTTTGCCTTGGAGCAGTCTAGTATAATATTTTCTGCAAACACGGGACTTTATTTTTCCCCTAACAGGGGGTCTTGACTCCAGTGAAAAGATCCAGCCAAGGTTTATGGAAGTAATTAGATACCAACACTTCTGTTTTACAACATAGTTTAAGGCTCAGAGTTCTCAAGTAGGTCAGAAAGTACTACTACCCAATAATACCTAATGCATAAACTAACTCCTTACATCAACTTCTTGCCATTAAACAGATTGGGGGAGAAAGCACAGTTATTTGCAATGATCAGTTTAAGCGTTATGATTTGCCATAATACATGAATTGGACCCCTTAGAAAAAGAGAAATTTACTAGTTGCATTTATTATTGTACTCCAAAGTAGACTGTTGTTACTTATTTCTTGCTGGGCTTCTATAAACCTTGGCTGATCTTACTGAGTTAGCAATGAGCCCTTTAAAAAACGTTTTCGAAATCACAGATAAAGATGTCCAGGGATGTGAGCTCTAGTTACACATAGCACTTAATACAGTGAAGAACAAAGATGTCATTTAAAATACTACCAGAGATACAAACTTACAAAGGGGAACAAGCAGCTGACAATTCAACATAATCTCCCATTAAATAACAGCTCATTTATACGTATCCCGTTGTGCCCTGCACATCTGGCAAGTGATTGGAGTTGGCAGATTTATTTCTAGAGCTATCTTGCCTGCCCCGCAGTAGCCTCCCTCACTCCTACCAGGACTCTGCTACTTGCTTTCACAAACCTGGTGTGATTTGCAAAGATAAGGATGTCCAGATTTTGTTACCACCTAATTACTAGACATTTCATGTCTTTTAACACTGGGGAGGATTATTACTGGCATTTTCTATTGCTTCCTTTCATTTCAGCCATCATAAATTTAAAATGGTAAAAGTAAATCTATCTGCAGTGTGTCATTTATACCATAAGCCCCTGTGTTTGGAAGTGATAAAGGTTTCAGCCTGACCCTTGGCTGGTCTCTCTCTACCAGGTCCCTGGGGTTACATTTTATGGAAACATGATTAAAAAAATAAGCTTCATTCTGGGTCACTAAAACATTTTAGAAATACGAAGGCGGGGGGCGGGGGGGAAGCAGCACTCACACATTCTTCCTTTTGGTTTGCTAGAGCTGTTACACATGACCAAAAGTGAAATAGAAATCAACAGTAATGTTTAAAGCTAGACATTATAGGTCTAATCCTGCAGTCCCTGAACTAAATCAGAAGGCAGTAAAAGGTTTCAGAATTGGGGCATGCATTTTGCACAAGAAACTTTATTTAAATCAAATCCATCTTTTCAGTTATTAACACAAACATCACAAGCATGTCTGAAATAAAGCAAACCTCATCAACGTCTTTTTTTTGCCAACTGTACTTCTGCTGGCAGTAGAAAAGACGAGCATCTAACATTTTAATTAAAAAATTCACCAAAAGAGGCATGGCCAGATTTCTAATATGTATTAACTACACTACTTCCCATTTTACAATTATACAGCTAATGTCTGCATTGAACTCCCTAATTTCTCATTATAAAACAATTGGATTTCATCTAGCAGTTTTTAATTGCATTGTTTCTCCTGCTAAAATAACTGCACATTCTTCTTGGTAAGATGTTGAAGTTGTTGAATGACAAATCAATATAGGTCATGCCATTCAGATTTAATCAATTATTATTCCATCTCCTCACAAAATCAATGAGTGGTCTGAAATGCGGCGAAAATCTGCATTCATACAAAGAATGATCAAAAAAATACCTACATACTGTTATAAAACTAGAACACTTTATCCAGCAACACAACCAAATCCAGTAACATTCACAGGCACTAGTAACACATCTATTTTTTTAAAAAAAAGATTATTCAAATGCAAGTGCTTCAGAGCAAGGCCTTTCATTTTCAGAAACTTTCGCAGTTCTGCCATCACTGTTTTAAAGGTTTCACCTACATCAACAGAAACATTCACCAACCTGTGTGACTCGGAGGACACCACCACAACCCGAGCAGGAGATGACCGGCGTAAAACATCTTCCAGAAGCTGGACAAGATAGAAATGTCCCAAGTGGTTCACCTGGAAGGTGGACTCCAAGCCGTCTTCTGTCAGGCACCAGGGAGCCCCGAACACGGCCGCATTGCAGATCAGGATGTGAAGAGGCCTGAATTATCAGAAGGGTTAAATGAAAACCCCAGTCAGGAAAAGGAAATCTCAATTAAATACAGTTAATCACTTTCCTGTGTGGACCGGGCCAAGGAGAGCCCTGGGGGCAGGTGTGAAGGCCACGGCGGGGCGGGGCCTCAGGGTGGGTTCTGTGAGGAGCTGCCACAGGGCACCGCCTCAGGGAAAGCCTGTGTGAGGAAAAGGCAAAAGGCCACAGAGTACAGAGGAATGAGGGAAAAAAGTGAAGAAGAGCAGGGTGAGAGGAAGAGGAGGAGGAATTCCCCTGCTGCCCCACACTGGACAGGTGTCTCCTGAAGGGCCTGTGGGGAGGAGCCTCTGCTGCAGCGGGGGAAAAGCCTGAGGAGGAGGAGGAGGAAGCACAGAGAGAAGCCTGTGTGGAGTGACCACAATGCCCTGTCCTCCTGCAGGGCCAGGGAGGCAGAGGAGGTGAGTCTAGGGAAAGGGCAGGGTGGGGAGAAGAGAGAAGAAGGTGGTGTTTTAATTTTTAGTTTTGTTTCTCGCTGCCCAAATTTTCTTTAATAAATAAGCCCATCTCAAGATGGCTGCCAGGGCGAGACCACACAGGTTTTCCCACTTTCTTCAAGAATACCCAGTAGAATGGTAACACTTTGCACCTGGCGAACCCACAGGCCCATAGCAAACTCCCTACGTCCTGAATGTTCACAGGATGGCTGACACGTGTGGGCAGGTCACCAGAAACACCTCAGCACTATCAATGTTCTCCCAGTTGCTAATCAGGAAACAGTCTCTTTCTGGAGCATTTAGAAAAGAAACTTTTCCTATCACATCCTTATATAGGATGCACATCCATTCATGACATCTGCATGGTTGGTAGGGGAAAAGCAATTAAAAATGAGGACACAATGCAGCAAGGCATATGCCCACATGTTTTATACTTCTGCAGCTTGTGAAGTACACTGTTAAAAAAATCCTCCAGCAGCTGTAATCTTTGGTGGAAAAACTGCACACGAGATCCTTGAGACAGAATCCTTCCTCACTGAACTCTGCTAACCCAGCTTAAATAGAAACACCATTGTGAAGGAACTTGAAATGAAGCATTCCTAATTTGCTTTGCAAAGGTTAAAATCCTACCAAACTAAGCTAGAAAAGAACCTAGACTTTCACATACCTCTCTCATTAAAAGATCAGGTCCAGAAAATTTCAAATTCCTTGACGTCTCCACTGTAATCTCAGGATGCTACACACCTTGCAGCCTTCCCAACCTCCACAGCAAGATCAAGGACAAACACCCTTTCTGTTCTTTCTTGCCTTTTTTCAAATCCTTGTTAAACACAGCAAAGACTTGGGTCCTCAGACTTCAGATGGATCTACATTTGCTAGATGGTTTCATCTCTAAGGCAATCGTGGCACCAGTAGTGTATTCTTGTCCTTGAGTCAGAGCCTGACGCAGCAGACCTCAGCGAGTCTACCTGAGCTGAAAACCTCAGACTTCAGAGTCTGCATCTGGCATCCCTGGCCCTGATACAATTAAATAGGAAGGGTCACACAAAATAATGACAGCCAAACAAATACCTTTCATCCCTGCACTCACCAAGCACTAATGCCTGTGATGTCCCAACACACAATATTAAGGTCTGTCACATTTGTTTGATAAGCCTGCTTCAGCCTATTATGTCTTTACTGCAATTGGTCACATCCCATGATACAAAATCAACCACCCAACATAATCTCTAATTTTTAAGATACTAAATGAAGCACAACTTGGAAAAATAGCTTCTTGCCCTCTGTTCTTTTAAAGTACTTCCTCACATTCCTACACACAAAAGATGACAGGAGACCCAGAGTCAGATCATTTTCCTGCGTGGTTGAAGATGCAACTCTGAGCATCTGCAAAAGCGATTCTGGAGAAGAATGTGAAACATGAAGCCCTAGCTTTTCAAACAAACCTTACTAATTAGAGTCCTTCAGGCATGTTTGAAAACCCCAGATTCAGATAGCCCAATTTTCAAACAAATATGTCTGGGGGAACCAAATGCACCTTAGCTGAATACTGAAAGAGCTGCATAAGCACTGATATAAACAGTAGGCTGTATTTCCTTACTAAAATAAATTTTAACTTCAAGCCCACTGAGCAGTTACCAATGTAGTCTGCTTTAATAAGAAGTTAACAATCTAATATCTGTACCTGTGCCAACTTGGAAAATTTTAACAAAAAGCTTCAGAAGCACTATGAAACACCTGTGTAGTTTGGGGAGCTCATTTTCTGAAGTGCTGAATTTCTGATTGGCTTTTTGGTCAGTGACACTTATACACATAACATCTTCACATACACACTACGCCCGCAAAAGAAACTAAAGATAAAGGGGGATTGTCCTTTTAAAGGCAAGGTTCTCTCTTTCTGTTCAAACCAACTTCTGAAAAAAGGCAGCTGTTTCATCTTTGCAGCCTCACTCAGCACAAGCAGGCTATTGAACTAAGATATGCAGGATCATATTTTTTGAAAGGTACCCAACCTTTCAAGGCATATTTTATTAAAATGTTTTAAACCCAAATTCATTTTGCCTGTTCAAGATGCATCTGCCAAGAGGAAGAGAAAGCTTCACAAAGGTTGAAAGTGCATGTGTGGAAACTTTGGATGATTCATCACCTCTCCTGAAAGTTTATGAAAAGCTCTAGCAAGAATTAATTTACAAATTTGTATATCTGCTGGGAAAAAGGAAGAAGTTTCTTCAACACAGATGTAATTTTTGGTATAAGAGTCTCCTGTATGAGAGCTGAAGCACATGAGTACAGCAGTAATACAAAAAATACCATTGCCGTTCTTTGCAAAAGTAAATATGGCACTTTTTAAACATCATAATTCTATTTGATAATTGTCCTACGTACTGTGAAGTAACAGACCACAGTAAGAGAGAAAGTACTCACATATGAATCAAAACTATATTCTACCTATTCAGATTGTAGTATCCTTCATTAATATTAATTGCACAATAACTACCAGAGGCAAAATACGCACTCTATACCTAAATCTGTCAGCTCAATTAATTGAAAAGATGATTCTGGAATTATAAAACTATAAAATGTAGTCATTTTTAAATTGTCAGGGAATTTAGTTGGGTTTTATAAAAGAAATAAAATTATGCTTCAGTCCCTTTAATGAGATGTGTATTTTTCAAACATTTTGTTCTAATTTCTTAAAGTAATTAAAATTAAAGAATCCATAAAGTTAAAAGTATTTACAATATTCTATTAGAAAAATCTGTGAAGAAATATAAAAATAAACACAGAGACATTTTAAACTAATATCATACTGAAAAGGTAGTATCAGATTCCCTTTTAGAATTCCTTTATTTTTAATTAGCATTAATGGTTTTACATGGTTAAAAATTGATTTCTTTAGAAAAAGAAACCTAAAAGGTTGTATCAATAGATACTGCTGTTGTGCTTCATTTCAGCTCAGAAAGAACCACCTCTCAGATTTGGATCTATGTCCATTAAGCTACCGGTGTCTCTCGTCAGACTGCTAACAGAGGTCCAATTACTGAAAATTGTCATCGAAGTTTTTGTGACCTGGACATTTACACACCAGGAAATGAATGAGATTACCTACGTAACAGCCACCATATAGTTATGAATTTCAGCCACCGAAGACAGATTCTAATCTCAGTGGTGCAGAGCTGTATATCACTGAACGTATCATTATGCAGGAACAAAATTTTTAAGATACATGACAATTCACACCACACATCTGGCACTACAGCTTTGCTTTATGACAGGAGTATTTTTAAGTGATATCAGAACTATGACCTTGATTTCACAAGTTCATTAAAAACATTGCTGTGATCTACATTAGGCTTCTTCCTGAGCCCAAGGAAAAAAATCCCCGCTCGGTTTAAAATAGTTTGTAATTCTACATCAAAGCACAGCTAAGGCCAACAAAAAATGTCAGCAGCAAAGGAAAATTTTCTTTAGTGTTTACTCCTGGTATCGACATTACCAAGCTGCTCCCTTTTACCATGAGCCTATTTGATATTTCTAGAAAAACTGTATAGTTAAAACCTTGCAAAGTATTTTGAAAATTTACCCCTATGTCTCCTTAAAATGTCTCCAGTCACAACGTCTTCAGCTACAATTTAGTGAAAGTTAAAAAGCACGTCAAATTTACAAAATATTCTTAATTGTGAATATCTCTGCTGAAAACCACCTAATATCTGGTGCACATCATGAATCCGTGATGACTAACCCTTGCGCTGGGCAAGTCATTCAGATCTTATATGCAGTGCTCAATTCACCATTAGAAACAACAAAGCAACCCAACTGTTCTGCACTTTTGAAAATACATTAAATGAACACATTACAGAGATACAGAAATTAAGTTGTTGCTATAAATCAGTTAGTTATGAAATTTAATAATCAATTTGTTAGCACCTGATGTAAAACTCTGATCTGTCAGCAGCCTCCCAAGCTGCCCGTGTGCAGCAATAGATATTTCCAAGGGAATTAATTACTGATGATTTGCAAAGGTAAGAATAATATTTTTCAACAAATGTAACCTGTGCACTAGGAGGTTAAACAAACACCACCAAAATGTCAACAGAGTTCTTGGCTTTGGTGTTCTCCCATTTCAAACGTAATGAAATAGTTAACCAGAAATTATGCAAAGGGAACACTTTCAAATCTTCCCATGAAGCAGAATGTCACACCATCTGGGGCACTTCTCAAGCGATTTGAAAAGTTCACACTGTTTGGAATTACACAGAAATTCAACAGAAAAGGCCTCGCCATATCCCCAAAGTCCCATAAGCAACTGTAGACCTATGTCACGGCCAGTAAAGAAGGCAGAGAGTTGTGACTTCTCTTCCATAAAGAAGCAAAGTCACAGCCCAGAGAACTTTTCCATCCCATAACTCTGAACACCCATGTTGCTTTCTCGCAAAGTTAGAAAATTGTACTTCCTTTTGCAAGGGAATGTCTGTATTCACAAAGGAAATAACCAACAGGCAGGCTAGGTTTATGGCTCTCCAGAAGAAAAGTGAGTTAAATAACCATCTCCAGAAATCCCTCTTGGATTTACAAGCAGCACCGATGGGAAACTGAGCAACAAGGCGGCAGCAGAAAATCTCAGGACTACATATAATCTAACAGCAACCCAAAAATATTTTGATAGCTTGATGAAAACAAAAAAACCAAAGCACTGCCTAACTCAATGAATTTTGGAAAAAAAATACTTAATGTCTAACTTCCCTTTTTCTAAAAATATTGGCTGAAAAGTCAGCAAAATGACCCTCTATTACTACCTGTCAGCTGACAGAATTGTGGATCCTTGTCAGACAGGCTTCATTTTAAGGCAAGCCACTAACGCCGGCCTTAGAGCCCTGATGGATGACCTCCTGCTAAAAGCAAGGAAAATTCTTTCAAACTCATCCTACTGGATTTCTTTGCAGGATTTGACACTGTTGATCAGCAAATACTTCTGCCCCACTTCCAAGAGATTAATGGGAGTGGACTGAAACTGTTCTGCTTCTTCCTTCGTACCAAATACACGGGAATTATAATGAGCAGCTGCCCTTATGTCTTCATAATCTATCATCTGCATACTGCCGTGTAGGTCAACCATCTCTCAATCATTATTCATTACCTCTATAAAAGCTTGAGTATACAATTTCATAAAAGTTTGGAGAAGGAACAGAGGTCTCAACAGACTTAGAACTAAACAGAAAACATCCATTAGTCCTGGTTTTCCCTTTATTAGCTTTTCTTGCACACACGGGGGAAAAAAAACCCAACCAAAAAAACCCACATCATCTTACACCTCCAGAAATTAATAAGTTATCTTCCTTTGAAGAAAAATTCTGTCATTTTAGCTCTAGGGGGACAGAAGAGTTTGAGAGGCCTACTTTTCCTCTTAATAGGGTGCAGAAGCAATTTCAACTATTGTGAAAATCTTAAGGTTGAACTTCTGAAGAGAAATTCAGACCCAATATTAAATAAAGATTTGAACATTTAACATTTTTGAACATTTAACATTAACACTTCAAACATTTGTAATCTTGCCCTCAAACTGACCTTAGTAAAACCTGCACTGCCCAAAGCACTTTCCCTCAAAAATGATCCAAGCTGGGATTTCTCCTTCTACTCTTGTATGAGTTTCACAAGGACAACACATAAAATAAGAAAAGCAGGGGTGAGGTTTAATTTGTTGACATGATCTGCCTCCCACGCTTGGCTAATTTATACACTGCAAGTGTATAAATCTGAGAAATCAGAAACTTTTTAATCTATGTTTTCGTATTTGGAATCACTAAATCAGTAAATCATTTTCTTTTGATAACAAAATATTGCTTAAAAATGAAGGTCAAGATTAGTATTCGTACTTGCTTTTTTAACTTATAACTACAAGGCAAGAGGGAGGAGAAGGAAGAATTATCTTTTACAGGCGTAGGGTCTGTTTCTTCCTTCCCTTACGTTCATACCAGGGATTCTCTCACCTTTTGGGGGCCCATTATCTACCGATAATGGAATCTCTGAATCCTCTGAATTCCCTTTCCAGAATCCTCTGAATTCCCTTTTCCATAGCTATGATCTAACCCCAAATTCCCCCTGACTGACAGCACACAGTGTGCTCAGGGCATTGACAGTAACAAGAGGTGTCCGTGCTGTTCTTCCCTCACCTCAGTGCCTCCTCAGCACCACATTTCAAACCAAACTCCTTCCAAGAAACCACATTTTCCTTTGTGAAAATGTTGCATCTTTGCTAGTTCTGCATCCCTGGGGATTCAGAACACCTCCATACGTAAGGATTTTCAAAGTCCTGGGGCCAGGTTGGGGTAGAAGAGGGATACAACAGGGCTCTGCAATTTAATTTCTCTGTCCATTCAACCTTCCAGAATTTCCATTCTGCATCCTCTTCCTTTTCTCAAGCACTGGCACAATAAGAGGAGCGCTTCGTTCCACTCCTTGCTGTGCCTTTCAAAGATATTTTGTTGGTTTGTTGGGTTTTTTTATATCTCCCCAATCCTTAGGAGACAGCAGCAATGAAAATATCCAGAATCTGGTAATTTTCATTCAGTA
Source organism: Calidris pugnax (assembly GCF_001431845.1). Taxonomy (NCBI): domain Eukaryota; kingdom Metazoa; phylum Chordata; class Aves; order Charadriiformes; family Scolopacidae; genus Calidris; species Calidris pugnax. The sequence goes on along the minus strand of NW_015090842.1, from coordinate 4,419,941 downwards.
GCTCACCTAAGGACATCTCAAAGTGGACACATACATCTTTTTCAAAAATCCCAATAGCAAATCATTATTTACACATATACACAAGCAGTTACAAACAAGCATGAGCCAGCTGTAAAGGAACATTCATTTTTGCAATAACCACGGAATGATTTGTTGTTTCTGCAAGTACCTCTAAATATATGAATTTCATTTGTACACAGTAAGTACTTGTTAGAAAAAAGAAAGCTACAACTTACAAGGAAGGTCAATTACTACTTTTATTACATATTCCCATTGAAAACAGCTAACTCCTTGGAAAATGTTTTCGGGACCATGGTTGATCATTCAAACAATAAAACACTTCATGCATTTTGAACATTTCACTTGCCAATGACAACCCCTTCCTCTGTTTTGCCTAGAGATATATAGAGCTGTAATAGAGTTCAGAAAGCCCCTAGCAGCTGTGTGCTGCCATTCAGACCTGAAAGATTCCATGTTGTGATAAAAATTAATGTACTTTGACATCCTCTGGGATTTTTGGTGCCTTGGGAACAGCTAATGAAGAAATACAACCTTTTCAGACTATAACGCAAATTTTTGGATGCTAAGATTAAGACACATGTGGTATATGCATGGCCTGTCTAATGTCAGCAGTAAGGCTTCCATACTCAAGTGCCAGCAGAATCTGCCTTCATGTGTTTTAATTATCTTCCACGGAAAGCCTTTAACTAAATAGACTAAATACATTTTAATGTAATTAAATAGCTACTCTTGCCTTATATTTCAGAATATTTAGAAGACAACATCAATTAACGCACAGATCCTCTTAAAATACATTAAGCTATAATGCTGCAAAATCCTTGTTTTATTTGCAACAGAATGCATTTTAATCAGGCACATTAAGTCACACATATTTTACTTCCTTAGATACACAAAACAGCCTTTACAGCTGGTGCATCCTGTGGAAATTGCTTAGGAAGACAGGGCCCTAAGACTTCGTGAGCCACCTTGGACTCAGCTTGGACGTAGGCATAGACACATGGCTCCAAACAGGAACCAGAACAACCAGTGGTAGGACGTCACTGGAGGGTTATCAGGGTTTCTTCATTAATTTACAGTGAAAATAGTGTAAAGTGTCCAAAGACAAGTGGCAAGTTTGCAAATTTTACACACCACAGCTATAAAACTATGTAACGAACACCTAAAAAAAAAATATCTTTCTGTTAGTAATATGTAAAAACACTTAATATTTTTGCAGAAGCAACTATAAGTAAAGTTACAGTGAACTGTCAGTCCTATCTTTATTTTAAAATGGACTTAAAAAAATTTATAAATGTTCTGAGGCAGGAGGTATTTCCACGATACATCAGCTGAAATGAAAAGTGATCTGGTGAAAACGTCATGATCTCTGCCTCCAGTAAAAGGGGGCAGGGGTTAAGCTTGAGAGAGTTTTAATTTAAAAAATACTTGGAAACAGTTTTTGGATCCACATGACTTGACACATGCTACCACAAAGGGGTAATTGTGTATGAGAGCTTAAAAACAGAAGAAAGAAGAAAAAGAAAAAAAAAAAAAAAAAAAAAAAGAAAAAAGAGAAAAAAGAAAAATATATTTATGCAGAAAGCCAATCCCTAGACTTTAATAAGGCACAGTACCACCACAAAGAGAAAAAAAATAAAGTTTCACCCTAATATTATTATGTATGTTTCAAATGCAGTCAGCCTTTGATCTTATTTAAATTTAAGATACGAGCTGTCTGCAACAGTAACTTCTGAACTATGCATGTTTCAATACTTAATTCCATGTGGATATTTTTTGATATCTCAAAATGTACAATGTTTTCCAGAAGCCTGTGCCTCAGTGGCACTGTCAGAACTGAATTCTAAGTTGAGAAGACAAATACAATAGCTTAACTGTTACCAGTTTCAATTCACAAAAAGTATTTCAATAAATGGCAAAGAGATTTGTACAGTGTTAGAAAACAACTTCAAATTTTGAAAGACAATATGGAGTGGCAATAATCATCTCTGACAGAGATACATTTATTCAGAACAATTAAGCATATTGGCATAATGGCATTACTAATAATTCATTTAAATAACATTCCCCTTTTTTTCTGATCTTTTAGGTTACGTATGCAACAACCTGCTAAACAGATTCCACTTTTACATATGTACTTATATGTACGAATAGAATTTATCATACAGTGTCTATGATTTAATTGTGGTTAAATTGGAATTAAAAAACAATTTAGCACACCTGCAATATGTCACTTATAACACAAGAAAATGCAGAAAAACATTATTCTGGAGTGAATTTTCAGCAGGCTCTGAAATCTTAATTGCACCCGCAAGGTTTCAGAGCGCTTCTGCTTGCAGCATGAAAAATGAATGTACTCATGGAGTTTGAGGCCTCAGTTAAGGAGGCCAGCTGAAAATCTGGCCCTCTCCAGTTTGGGTCTGGTTAGGGAAATAAGAAGAGACTAAAGTTCCAAATGGAGAATCATAATTCATAACCGCTGTCTTTTCCATACTTCTATACACAGCATAAGTTAATAAACTGTTAGCATATGCCAATTCTAACCACAAAAAATTCCTATTTTAAATTATAGAAAACTAAGTGCAGTGAAAATCTACATGTGGAAGTCCTGTATAACTGGGAATTGCTGCTACCAGGTCAGAAAATTATAAGTAGTAGCTGTTGGCAAACACTATTTTACATCTTTAAATCTTGAAGTAATTCAAGATTTTTCAGGATAATTTCTTTTTTTTTCTTTTCTCTTTTTCCTCAAACATTGAGAACTTTAAATTGATGCCTTACTGTTTGGCTGAAGAGAACTTTAATTCAAACCAAGCAGCACTAGGCACCACTCAAAAGTAAAGATGCACATAAAATTTCATCTGTAGCTTTACTGCTCACTCCTGCCCACGGACTGCTTGGTCGTGGAAGTCTTCTTATGCTGAGGATCAGGCAAAAGCCACAATACCATGATTGCAAATACTGGCAACAGGTAGCTATTTGGAAATTTTACAACTGAAACATTGGTGCTGCCCCCCAATTAAAACAGGCAGGTTTTAGTCAAATAAGTGATGAATTAACTGGGAAATAGAGACCAAAGTATCCCATCCACAAATGGACACTCCTAAACAAATAGCAAATCCTGCAGACCCTGAGCTATCAAACACTGAGGCTGACTAAATTTAAATGCTACACTGCAGCCAGTCACAGGAGGGCAGTCATTTTGTCTATAAAGTGGATTAATACCAACCATAATTCCTCACATTGTGCCCACTCAATGAAGAGGAGATTCGATTCAGTGTTTTTTAGTTCCAAAAGCATAATTTGAAAGATTGGTTGGTCTGCCTCTTCCAACTGCACAAAAATCAGCTCATGCCAAATCCATCTTAGCCCAGAACATTATTATAAACAGATCATTTATTTGATTTTCCATAACAGAGACATTCAATCAACTGCCTGAGCTCGAAACTAGCGGAGGGGAAAGACTAGATACAGATAAAAGAAGGAAATTGAACAAATCCAGCCATTTAGGCACACTGAGACCTCTTTTCCTACTCTCATCCTAACCCTAGCACTGTCTTCACATGGAAGGAAGGTGGAGGTCATTTACTCCTGGTGGAAATATCCAGTGGGGAATGTTTCTGCAGACAACAAGCCAGAAATGCTAAAAGATAGCCAGAAATCAGTTTAAAAAATATAATAAAAATCACAGAAAAACCAGCATTGTATTTCAAACTACAAGAGGACCTAAAATTAGTCACCATCACTGTAACATAAAGAACTGGCTTTCTCTAAAGAATTTATTATGTAAATCCTTCAGCCCTGTCTTTTACCAACTTACAGTTCCATTTTATGTATTAATCACACTGTGTTCAGGTTGTGCTACAGTGAATTAAGAGGTAGATCAAGCATTAAACAGCAATATTGTTTTATTCTTTGTTCTCTCACAGCTGACTTTGGGAGATCCAACTAAGTTATTGCCCTCAGCTTATTGTGCCCACAGAATCTTCCTAACTGGGAGAGCGAGAAAAACCAGAGAGCATTGTTCTGCTTGTAAGGAAAGTTCATATTCTGCTGCCATTACAGAACTGCAGGATCTAAAATCATCCACAAAACCCTTCTCCCCCAAAGCTTTATTTGAAACCGCCTGGATATAAAAAAAGTCTCAGAAAGAGAAACAGCTGCATCAACTCAAGAGTATAGATAATGCAAACAAAACAATTATTTTTTTTTCTGTGAGGATGAAGGATTTTCTAGAATATATTTCTACGAATATGGCATAATTTACCAGTGTTTATGTACTCTGAGCCCAAATTTTGTCTGTGGACAAGGCTGCAGCACCCAACAAATCCAAACAGGAATAAAAAATTCCTATCAAATCTCAGAAGCATGATAACTTCAAGATGAATCATCTCATTTTCCCTTTCAAACAAGGAAGCCTTCTTAGCTCGTAACTACTACTCCAATTTATACTAAATGTTTCTTTTCAGAGTAACTCTTTCCTCCTGTTTATTATTAATGTTTTTCTCAATGCTCCCTCTGTTGCATCAATTTTTTTCTGTACGCAACCAGCCCCGGTTGAATTCCTGCTGAGCAGAGGATGACATTTCTTCATTCTTCACGTAGTTTCCACAATCTCTCAGATTCTCAAGCACATTCAAGAAGGCTTTTTTTTTTTTCCTTTATAAGTTATTTGATTACGGCAGGAGATTTACAATCTCAGCAATTTTCCCTGTGCTCCCAGCACTCCCACCACCACCTTCCGCAACCGCGATAGGTTTTGATGGTTTAACTCAATGAAATTTAGGGATCCTTTTTCTGGAGTAGTTCCATTTTAATTTTCTTATTCAGGGGGAGACTGGTGAAACACAGGTCTTGAAGACTCTTTTGCAACAGCCATCAACCAGGGATAAACAGGCTCCCAGGCTGTAATGTGACCATGAGTATACCCCTATTATCTGCTGACATAAAATAGTACCTAGAGCAACATGTGTCCCAGAAAAGCTGAATTTCAAAAGACAAGCAAATCTATTCTCTATTTTACAATTTTCCAGTTATTAGGTCAGGTGTCACCAAGACCAACAGATTCTGTAGAACACCAAAGTGTCCCAAAAAGCAATAGTGGACAAAGAGACAATAAAATTGTCTGCACCGAGAAGCTTAAACCACTGGATACTAACGGCCTCTTCACATAACGTGTTGTGAGAAACAAAAACATAGATCTTTATTAAAATATGTGTGTTCATACAAAACTTCTCCTTCACATTTTAAAATTATTGTAGTTTTTCCCAGAAACCAAGATCTATACAACTCAGAACTCAAATGAAAGTTTTGTTGAGAAAAAAAACCCCGCTTTATTTGCTTTTTCTACAACTCAAATGAAAGTTTTGTTGAGAAAAAAACAACAACTCTTTATTTGCTTTTTCTAGTACTTTCTTGTGAAGGAATTTGTAAGAAAGAATACTTTATATTCATAATGTATTCCCTATGCTCATTAGCAGGACTTACAGGTACCTCATGGGAACTGGGGAGTGTGTCACAGAATGCCTTCTCCTACAGGTGCATGAAATCAGAGATACCAAAGCCTGCTAAGAAAGTTAGGCTTCCAGCTGGCAGACTGGGCAAAGCAGAAAGGACAAGACTCGGGCTGTCACTGCAGCCCCTAACATTTCTTCCAATTGCTCATAAAGCTACTAACACAAAGGAATCACGGATCTGACAAAAGCCTCTGGACGCTACAGCAAAACAAATAAATGAAGAGACAGAAGTGGTTAGTGTCCATTAGGGCTGGAAAACACAGAGGGCCAGCATTGTAGTAATAAGGTGCTACTGCCATGTAATTGCTTTTCTGACCGTATCCAGACAAATTTTTAAATCACAGAAAATCAGAGCCAGAAAGACCTAGTAGGTCTTCCAGTCCATTCTCCTGCCAGCGCAGATGATTGTAAGGTAACTCTTCTGTGTCTGTATCAGATAAAAGATCTGCTGCTGCAGGCAGTGTGTGGGGTCTGGTTTCCATCCAGCCTCAGACTTTAAACAAAATATAACTGGAAATTCATTCTGGTCAGAACCCCACAAGTCTCGCAACAGATACAGACCTGAGACTTTCCTATAATGCTTGGGGTAGTCCTGCCAGACACACACACATCTGAGCATGGATTCGAGACAGAAATATCTGAAGGCAAGGCAAAGGCTATAAATGCTGTCTATTACTAAAAGTTTTCCAAATAAAATGCGAGTGAAACATCAGTAAAACCTGTCCATCACTGACAATGTAGCTTAACAGACCTACACTGGTAAAACAATGTGTGCCAACAAAAGCAAAACAGGTCTTACTGATTCTATATCTTTACTGATTTTCTATCTTCTCATTTTCCAAGTTCTCTGGCAAAAAATTGATTTAAGCAGGTTCACTTCTAAGGATTTATAAACAAGCACACCAAATGCACTAGCTAGGATGACCATGATATAATCTACAACACACAAATCAAGTTAAGAGCTGCATTTGGAAGAAGGGTGGTTTTAACTTTTCACTGTATCATATAGTTTTTAAAGAAATGTAATACATTAAAGCATGAAGAAGCTAAATTAAAACAACTACTGTTCTTACATTATGAACCCGAGTTAGTATTAAAGCAGCAATACAGCATGGATTTGTCTTTCTATTTCAAGAAAGTTTTAATATATGAAGATGATAAATAATAAGAATATATTGTTATTAAGGATTTGGGCAGTAAAGGAACTTGGGTTAGTAGTCAGTTTTGACAATTCTTTGAATCTAAAAGACCTATAAGTACTAAAATGTCATCTGTCTATCCGTGCAAGATTTAGCATTGGCAGTATTTCAAAAGTGAAAAAACATTCTTTGTTATATATTTTCCCTACAACAATATATTTTCAAAGCTGTCTAAGAGGCCATATTCTCTTGAGAAGCACAGCAAGGTGTATAGGCGTTACAGAAATATATGCAGAAAAAAGCTAAGTTCAAATAGTCCCAACAATCAATGGGTCAAACTGTGGATAAAAGCATGAAGTGTGGAATTCGTTGTCAAGTGTTGGCACTTAAAGATTTCAAATAATTTCTTCAATTTAGAGATTCATTGTTCTGTTCAAGCTAAATTAAACAAACCATTTGGAAGCTAACCTGATTATCTCCGTATAAATTTGTCTATTGTTAAACGATGTCATTATCATCCCCTCTCCCCTTTTTCTTTTTTTTTTTTAATTATGGGCTATTCCAGATACACATCTGGAAAATGGAGCTCTCTGGCTCATAGGGATATTTTTTAATGCTTTAAAAATAAAAAGAGAGAGAGAGAAGGTTAGTCAGGGAAGTAAGACAAGGAATGCACTAATTGCTCATCCCTGACCTCTTCCAAACCACCGCAAAACTGATATAAGTAGCCTGAGCTTGTTTTTATGCACTTCAGCTTTGGTCTTTTTCAATAGCCACAGGGGTAGCAATGCTCTCTTTAGAGCTGGGGCTACACTTGGAATAATAAGATATCCATAATTATTTTTTTTAATGATGAAAACAAATGAACTTTAATTTACGTTAAAAGAAAAATCCTGCGAAAAGATTATTGAGTAGTTGTAGTTGCTGCTCAGTCCAGCTATGGAGAATTCTGCCAACTGTGCTCAGCTGATAAAGACATTAAAATAACAAGAAATTATGACATGTAATTTTATGAGTACTTACACATTCTTGGATTTGAATGCTTCAGCAAAGCGCTGCACACTCTGAAGAGAAGCAAGGTCTAAGGTCATTGCTTCTACCTTGGCTTTGTGCTGGAACAAGAGAAAATATAAAATAAATTAAAAAAAAAAGATAAATAACAGCAAGTTTAGTTCACAGGATCATGTTACAGTAAATGTGATGTGAAACTTGTCCGATTCCCTTGCTTAACATTATAACCCCAAAGTGAATACAAATCATCAAAAAGAATGGAGGAGCACAACATTTAGTGCTAAAAGTAGCATTGCAATTTTGTGGTTCTGCTGAAAACATACACTATGTAACACTGAATACAATGAATCGACACAAAGTAGTGTTAAGGTTAATATGGCATCTTTTTTTAATTCCATTTAGCTGGTGAAACCTAGGTAACTCATGAAATAAAAAGTAGAGAAAGCATTATTCTTAATGCATGGTATTTTTTACATACCATACCCACAGAAAAATGCTCAGTAAATACTCTATAGAAAATCAGCTAAATTCAAAATTGCACATATTAATCCAAAACGATCTATTGTTCATAGCAGGTGATATAGAAGACAGTACAAAATGAGTACAGAAAACCACTGATCAGCCTACACAGTTTTTTATACAATAAGAGTTTACCAGTGCGTAATATCTTCTACAGAAATTGCACATCTTCTTAAAACCAACTTTTCACCTAGAAGAGGACGTGCAATCCCACGAAATAACAGGTTGACCTGAAGGTGCTAATTTTAGGCACCACCAAAACAACTCTTCTCAATACTTTCAGCTTTAAGAACCCTGTTCTCAGATCTTTTGAAACACACTCCAAATCTCAGAAAAAAAATGAACCAAAAGTCTATTTTCATTGCAACCACTATTGTGAAAATCATCACAGAACTAAGTGGACTGTGGCTCTTTCAGGCCACAGTTCTGAACTGGCTTTCACTGGCCTGGATTTGTGGATGAATATATTGAAAATGTACAGATGAGAAATAAATTACTGAAAGTGATAAAATGTTGAGTGTTAGATATCAAATGCAAACTATAATGTTTCTTCTGCACCAGTTCCATCAATGAGATGACACCACCTTTCTATTCATACCATTTTCCCCAAGATAATTTATTTCAAACAATTTAACATTACTTCACCTTTTTTTCTTTTAGCTTTGATGCACATACAGTTACAGAAAAAGACAAAGAAAATATTTATTAAGAAATTCAGGAAACTGTATCTAAAATGACCCCCAAAAAAAGGAAAAATGGAGAAGGGAAAAAAGGGATGGGTTTAGTAGTTTTTTCCATTTAATAGGTCAGCAAAGGCAAATGGCAAAATATTTTTTTTTTCAACTTTCTCCCTGCTTTTGCTTTTTAAAAGCCTGATGGTAACAGTCTGTATTTCCTTCATAGGTACATGCTGAGCACAGAGACACCCATTTGCTCCGTTCTCCTCGTAGGAGAAACTGGAGCACGTGCCACCCAAAGGACTCGGATCAGGACCTGCCACCTCGGCTGCTGAAGACACGCGAACAGCCAAGCGTGAGTACGTCCTCCAGGCAGTCACTGGGGAGGGAACCAGTTTACATACCACAAGCTTAGGCAAGTCCCCAGCTCATTATCATCCCCTCTCCCCTTTTTCTTTTTTTTTTTTAATTATGGGCTATTCCAGATACACATCTGGAAAATGGAGCTCTCTGGCTCATAGGGATATTTTTTAATGCTTTAAAAATAAAAAGAGAGAGAGAGAAGGTTAGTCAGGGAAGTAAGACAAGGAATGCACTAATTGCTCATCCCTGACCTCTTCCAAACCACCGCAAAACTGATATAAGTAGCCTGAGCTTGTTTTTATGCACTTCAGCTTTGGTCTTTTTCAATAGCCACAGGGGTAGCAATGCTCTCTTTAGAGCTGGGGCTACACTTGGAATAATAAGATATCCATAATTATTTTTTTTAATGATGAAAACAAATGAACTTTAATTTACGTTAAAAGAAAAATCCTGCGAAAAGATTATTGAGTAGTTGTAGTTGCTGCTCAGTCCAGCTATGGAGAATTCTGCCAACTGTGCTCAGCTGATAAAGACATTAAAATAACAAGAAATTATGACATGTAATTTTATGAGTACTTACACATTCTTGGATTTGAATGCTTCAGCAAAGCGCTGCACACTCTGAAGAGAAGCAAGGTCTAAGGTCATTGCTTCTACCTTGGCTTTGTGCTGGAACAAGAGAAAATATAAAATAAATTAAAAAAAAAAGATAAATAACAGCAAGTTTAGTTCACAGGATCATGTTACAGTAAATGTGATGTGAAACTTGTCCGATTCCCTTGCTTAACATTATAACCCCAAAGTGAATACAAATCATCAAAAAGAATGGAGGAGCACAACATTTAGTGCTAAAAGTAGCATTGCAATTTTGTGGTTCTGCTGAAAACATACACTATGTAACACTGAATACAATGAATCGACACAAAGTAGTGTTAAGGTTAATATGGCATCTTTTTTTAATTCCATTTAGCTGGTGAAACCTAGGTAACTCATGAAATAAAAAGTAGAGAAAGCATTATTCTTAATGCATGGTATTTTTTACATACCATACCCACAGAAAAATGCTCAGTAAATACTCTATAGAAAATCAGCTAAATTCAAAATTGCACATATTAATCCAAAACGATCTATTGTTCATAGCAGGTGATATAGAAGACAGTACAAAATGAGTACAGAAAACCACTGATCAGCCTACACAGTTTTTTATACAATAAGAGTTTACCAGTGCGTAATATCTTCTACAGAAATTGCACATCTTCTTAAAACCAACTTTTCACCTAGAAGAGGACGTGCAATCCCACGAAATAACAGGTTGACCTGAAGGTGCTAATTTTAGGCACCACCAAAACAACTCTTCTCAATACTTTCAGCTTTAAGAACCCTGTTCTCAGATCTTTTGAAACACACTCCAAATCTCAGAAAAAAAATGAACCAAAAGTCTATTTTCATTGCAACCACTATTGTGAAAATCATCACAGAACTAAGTGGACTGTGGCTCTTTCAGGCCACAGTTCTGAACTGGCTTTCACTGGCCTGGATTTGTGGATGAATATATTGAAAATGTACAGATGAGAAATAAATTACTGAAAGTGATAAAATGTTGAGTGTTAGATATCAAATGCAAACTATAATGATGTTTCTTCTGCACCAGTTCCATCAATGAGATGACACCACCTTTCTATTCATACCATTTTCCCCAAGATAATTTATTTCAAACAATTTAACATTACTTCACCTTTTTTTCTTTTAGCTTTGATGCACATACAGTTACAGAAAAAGACAAAGAAAATATTTATTAAGAAATTCAGGAAACTGTATCTAAAATGACCCCCAAAAAAAGGAAAAATGGAGAAGGGAAAAAAGGGATGGGTTTAGTAGTTTTTTCCATTTAATAGGTCAGCAAAGGCAAATGGCAAAATATTTTTTTTTTCAACTTTCTCCCTGCTTTTGCTTTTTAAAAGCCTGATGGTAACAGTCTGTATTTCCTTCATAGGTACATGCTGAGCACAGAGACACCCATTTGCTCCGTTCTCCTCGTAGGAGAAACTGGAGCACGTGCCACCCAAAGGACTCGGATCAGGACCTGCCACCTCGGCTGCTGAAGACACGCGAACAGCCAAGCGTGAGTACGTCCTCCAGGCAGTCACTGGGGAGGGAACCAGTTTACATACCACAAGCTTAGGCAAGTCCCCAGCTTTTCTGTTTCAGATTCTCCCTTGTCAACTGAGATTCGAGCACCTCTAACTTCACTGAGGTGTTTTGTTGACCATCAATTCCCAGTATAGTTTGAAGAGGTGAAATGCCAAAGCCTTTGGTATCAAACCATTTGCATTCCAAATTTTCCCACTCTTACTCCTATGTCACAATTTCTTTAAAGCTATGAATAAGGCAATATACTTGCAAGGTATGTTCTTAATAATGTAAGAATCTCTCCAATCAAGGACAAGTAGAAGGTTTTATTTCTTTTTTTTTACAGTAGCTCAGTATTACCATTGTTATAATGCTTTCCCTCCTTCCCTGTAAGCCTAGGTAGCACATATTGTGGTATTTATAGAAAAAGAAAACATGCTTCTTAATAAAAAATAAAACTAAAAAACATTTTTGCTAAAAGGCATCGTAACTGTAATTGTAATCCGCAGTCAGAACTGATTGTTAATGGTATGCTGCAAATCCTGATCTAATGTGTCATAATTGTATTATGCTGATGTCTCTCACCATTTCACTTCACGTATTTTCAGTACTGAATTATGCCTCGTTTTATGTTGTGAAATCTTAAATGGGACTTGTCACTTTCCCAAATACAGAAGACAGTCTTAAAACTGACATCGTAAAATCAACACATGAAGACAGAAATCTCCAGAATTGTTAAAATGAAACCAACAAAAAGGTATTAATGCTCCCTCTACTACTTTATTTTACATTACATCACTTTAGAGGGAACTAAATAACAGAACAAGTGTAGAATAACTTAAAGAGTGCACTTCTTAATACAATAACTTAAAAGAGCTTCACCACATGGTGCTGCTGAGAGCCTGTGCCAAATGCAGTGGTGCCCTCGGTGCAGATCCCCAGGACCAATGTCCCAATGGTGACCAAAACCACTTTCACACCGAGACAAAGACCAGCTGCACAAACCAGCCAAAAGCAGCAGAGACCCAAGAGCTGGATACGCTTCTGCTCTCCACCAAACCTTGTGAAAACAAGGTCAGCAAGAACCCACTGAAACAGCGCTTTTGGGACAGGGAGTATTTGCATTTCATGAAGCCCAAAGAGAAGTTTAAGGCTAACAACATCCAGGCACCAACATTCCATCTATGAAGAAACAGTCGAAGATGGATCATTCCCTGCTCCCTGACAACTCCTCTTTTAAACACAATGCAGTAACATTTCGAAAAGTACAAAGAAAAAAATTTTAATCTTGTATTTCATGGTTTCGTGTCCAGTTCTAAAAGCATTTTATCAATATTTCCAGGTTAAGTTTCATTGCTCTAAATAACACCAGAAAACGGTTTGTTTAGTTTTGTATCTAAGCTGCTCCCTATTGGAGCAAAAATATTAAAAATGTTTAAGTGTAATTGGTTATATTTTGCACTCATACTAGAAAAATGCTTATTGAGCCAGAAACTAACAAGAAAGTGAAAACACCCAGAAAGCAAGCAATTTCACTATATGCAATGTATTCACTTTACAGCTTAAAAACTGTTTAAAAATGAACACTGCATGGTAGAGTAGTTTGGCAGTAAACATGATTGTGCATTTGTGTCTTGGTATTGAAGAAGGAGCCTTTTTTCATAGTGAATTTTTCATTCAAATGTAAGTGATGATTTACGTTAAATATAGGTAAAGCATAGCTACATTTTCCTGAAGGATTGCAAGGAAGTGAAGAGCAGTACAATAAGTTGAAGCATAAAAGCTTTCTCTGTCATAATATTTATTATAATGGCATATAAAATAGCTGAAATAAATAATAGATGACTAAAAGTAAATTCATATGATAAAGAATCTTTCAGCAGACACCATTACTTCTGACTGCTCCAGTTTCATACAGAGTTGAAGAGTCTTAATAAATATGCTGTAGCCCCTGTATCTCATGTAAGTACAAGTCATTTTGTAAGGGCCTATTTAAAGTGTACCATAGTGGACACTAGATAATTTACTGTATAATTTTACTTTCAAAAAACATCGTGTGTATATATCTTCGATATTTAAAAGTCCATAACTCAAAACTGAATACATAGCACAACAACAAAAATATCTGACTTGGAGGAACTGGAAATACAATACATTGGTAAAAAGCAGATTACTTTGATAAAGAAAAACCTTGATGACAACATCTTGAAATGCAAATAGTTCTTCTATGCAGTGTAGGAAACAGAAGATCTTCAGGAAAAAAAAGAATTTGACATCCAAGCTGATGAGAAGTCTGTGGAATTATCTTAAAACAGGTGAAGTAAACAAATAACCAAAACTCAGCATCTGAAAATGCCCAAATAAATCCATATTTCCATGTTGAGGACAAAGTAGAGGATGTTTCAGAAGCACGTCTGCCAATATGACACACAGCTCGTGACAGTCGACAGCCAGCGCCATGCACTATTTATGGGGGTACATAATAAGGAAAAAGGCTTTCAGTCAGGATTAGGCCTGTGAGGAATATTGTCCCTAATGCAGCAGCTCCTGATGCTCCATCCAAAACTGTATTTATGTAACGGCAGGTCCAGCTCGGTGTGTGCCTTGAATGCAATGCAGCTACCTCGCACGGAGCTGACTGGGACAGATGAATCATACTGCTTTAAGAGTAACCCAACATACATGGGAGATGCTTTAATAATATGTTCTTCCACTAGATTTAATATACCTTAATTAAGTTAATTAGCAGACATTGTAGTGGAACATTTTTACACTCATTTTCCTAGCTTTCTCCCCTCCACACCCCAGTATCAGCAATTTCAATAGGGTACTTTCACATTTTCCCTGACTTTACGCAGGTGAAGGTACACAACACAAACCAATTTCCTAAATATTATTTTATCAACTCATGTCTGTGATGTACAAGGAAATAGTTGGGACTAATTGTGACTCTTCATGACAGAGATGAAAAGGATTATCTTTCTTTCACTAGAAAAAAAGAAAATTTAGTAATACTTGGTTTCACTATTTCAAATAGTCGGCAAATTGCTGACCTACATTTTATCAATAAGATGGAATTATCATCATCATCATTTTCTTCTTGCTATCCCTTCTCCAGAACATTTATGGACATTTTGCAGAGAACAGTGTTTATCTTTTTGGCACTATCTACAACTTTGGGAAGGAAGAGGCCTCTTCAGAAAACCTGAAGCCCTCAAGCTGTGGCAGAATTGTACTGCAAAGCAATGGCTCACGTTCAAAGGCAGCTTTTTCACACAAACACCTAAACTGAAAATTTCACTGTTGAGTTCAACTGGGTTACAAAAGCAACAGAGAAGGCTGGATCCTCCTTTAGCGAGAGATTAAATATAAAGGCAACAAATGAGTCACTGAAATTGTGAAGACCAAAGATATGGAAGAGTGATAAAGACAACCTGACATGAAGGAGTTCAGTTTCTGAGGATGCCATACACCAACATGGCATTTGCTCCTCACATCTAAACAAATCACTGTTCACAGCAATATTTTCCCTTCTTCCAAATATTTCATTTACCTGTAATTTAAAAATCCATGTCACAAACACAACAATGTGACTGAAGTCTCTGGGTATAGTTTTTATATTTAAGTTGGGTGCGAAAGGTCTTTCTTGGTCATGCAACAGTCATTTTAAATTCCTCAATAATTGTAAAATATTGCATCTTTTTCTATTAGTAAATGTCTACACATAAAAAGAAATGCAGAATACACTCATTTTTTGTAGTTACTTAATTTTTCAGATTTTAATATCTATTTTTATAAATCTTCTGCAATAAATACCACTACAATAAGCAATGTTATTTCACAATCTATATATTAGTTAGCTCGTAGATCAATATATCTGTAAATTTGGCCTTACGTATCTTCTGAAGATAAAGTAAAAAAGGAAAAACATCTGCATTTCTTTCTGAAATTAATACCTTCAGAGAAGTAAACTATGTCATGGCAATCCTAAATCAAGCTTAAAAAGATAAGAGAAGTCAGTCTCCTAAGGACACTTTTAAAATTATTTATTCCTTAACCAGATAGAACAAAAAAACACACACAAAAACTACTACTCTATAATTTCAGAATACTTCAATTTGTAGGCTCCATTTCTCCCTAATTTTTCCTGGATGCACATGGTTCCATTGCAGGCAGTACACGTCTGCTTTAATAACAAGAAATTATATGCATTTAAAAAAAAAAAAAAATCTACCCTAGGTTTTGGCAACAGGAATTTGTTTGGCTCTTAATGTACATGAACTGTGGGTATTTACTTGGGAGCCTTCATTCAGCTGGATTTTTTTCTTTCCCTGGATATAGATCATCTCTTTCCCTCTCCAAACGCCCATTCCTGTAAAGCTCATTTGAATTTATCTTGGGGAATCTCAAATAATCTTGGCAATATATTACACGTATATGGTTTACTGTTCTAATAAACATATCCTCTTGTTTACAGAATATTGGAGGGAGCCTGGGAACATGTAACCCAATCTCCACTGTGGAGAGCCTCCTATTCAAATGCTTTCAATTCTTTTCATTTTGCAAGATCTGAAATGATAGCAGAATACATTTTCCAAAACAACAAGGCAAACAGCATTGGGATAATTTAGAAGCTACAGACTTTGTTTCCTTTTAAAAAAACTTGCTCAATTTAAAGTTCTTAAGACTAAATAAACCCAGTTTCTGTGCTGCTGAAAAATATGCAATACAGGAGGTAAATAGGTTAATGGATCTGTTGGAAACGGCAGGAAAAACAGTATTTCTAAATCAAATCAGTAACATCCATACTGCAATACAATATTTTTGTTGTTAATTATCCCCTAGAATTAAAGCAGTGTTATCTTATACGTACAGCTCCACATACACTGATTTATAAAACTCGGGGCAGGATTTCCCATCCAGATTCTGCCCACTGAGGGAAGTCAGCATCCCTGCTGCAGGATGACAAACAAGAGGAGAAAAGCATGATGGTCAAAAGGGCAACTATGTTTAAGTAAATACAAAATGAACCCTTTTTCCCCGTTCTCTCATGATCCATAATCATAAGCTATGTTGTTGCCTGAAAGTGCAGACATGCACTGTGCAGTGCATTAATCCTTCAAACACTAACAGATGCTGGCAGGGATTTAGGCTGGAATGTATTTACAAAGTGACAAATTATGTTCCGTATTATACAGAGAGAGAAAGAGCACCCACAAATAGGCTGATAAATGTCAGCTGCAGTCACGACAAACGGTTTATTTTTATTATACTGTAACCACAAATGTTTTTTGCAGGGAGGCCCAAAGATTTATTTGTTGCAGGAAAAAACAAGATTATATATGACACAAAGTAATAACTGTGAGATCACTGATGTTCTGGGCAGCTTGCCCTCCTGGAAGCTACGCTCAGATTGAAAAATGTTGCTTAAAAATGGTATGTTATATGACACAAAATAAATAGTTCATAAATCTGTATTGAAACAACAATAACTAATAATTAAAGACAGTCTTAGGACATGGCTTACACAAGCTAAAAGGAAATCATAGTATTTCCTTTAGTGGAAGGTTGAAAATGAAGTAACAATATTAAAATAAATCTGATGAAATTGTTTTAGATTCAAAACAAAGTGCCATAATTGCTAGATGGAAGCAATATATATTTTAAATGTGGCCATAGCGCTATATGAACATTTAGTGTAGCACAATTAATTGGCAGAATAGTGACGTCTGCAGGTTTCAAAATGCATTGCAGCTGTTCTGAAGTACCTCAAAGCTTGCCAAGAGATTTAAGGGATGGTTCTTTCCCCCCACTCTTAACACTAGGAAAATACCAATATCAATATGGTTAAAAGTCACCACTTAAATCATGAATAATTTCAGGGTGCTTCAATGTAACTAGAAATAAATATATGAGACAAACAAAGAAATGAAAGAACTGAATAATTAGCTATGTAAGGCATTTTAATTGGCCGTTCAGGGTTACAATCTCCTAGCTTTAAACAATATAAAATATATATCTGACAGAAGAATATCCTCAAAATAATAAACCCATATACAAATTCTTTTGTTTGCACAACCCTTCGCATTCCCTAGCTAAGAGACACATTGAGAACGATCACATTGTTATGTATGTAATTTTAGAAAGTGAAATAAAAGGACTGAATCGCATTAGTAAAGATTTCTTGTACAAATAAGGATTGGCAGGATCAGGTTCTTAATATACACTCAATGTACACAATATAGACTTGAAGAAAAATATGAAGTCTTTCTGCACACAGAAGAAAACATCAGGCGTATTTGAACAGGACTGGAATATGGAAACCTGGCATGAGGCCACTGGGTTTGTGATCACAAAAGAAGGAAGTTTTTCTGTACTTTCTTCCTAAAGAAATACAGAATTTTGTGACAAAGGAAACACGAACAAAATAAGCACAAAGGCTGGAATTCAAATTCTGCAAAAATGTGGCACATCTCAGGAATCATTTTCTTCTACTTGTAATCACCAATATAGTGATTAGCATTAAAACATATCATTAAAAACACTATGTAATTTCAGTCTTTTTCTAAAAATCTGAGCTCAAAGTCTAGACCAGTGTGTTTTACAGATGAATAAAGCTGATGGCACTTGGACAGGAGGGGTCATAAGGCCACGTCCCATTGTTCTAATAATTAAGAAAGTTTTAAATGGCTTTAGTGTAAACGTGAATTAAGTCCAAAATCCTGTGTCTTAATTTTTAAGCACCATCAACATTAAAAGCTCTGAAATTTTCATTTACTAAATATAGATGAATTTTCTGATAACATTTTGATCTCTAGATAACAAAAGTACTCCAGAAAATAAATCCCATGCAGCAATCCAGTGGGAGGGTTGATGGTCACCTATCATTATGCCTACTGGAACACTTATTTTCTCATTACAAGTTACTAATGAACAATATAGCAACAAGGATGGAGAATATGCCTTAAAAATTATATATATTCTTACAAGTATTTGTCCATGCAAAACAAGGAAGCGTTGGCATTA
The DNA here is from genome assembly GCF_001431845.1 of Calidris pugnax. NCBI lineage: Eukaryota > Metazoa > Chordata > Aves > Charadriiformes > Scolopacidae > Calidris > Calidris pugnax. The sequence continues at coordinate 4,401,542 of NW_015090842.1, read as the reverse complement.
TAGCAAATAAAACAGAAAGAAAAGCATAATAACAACCTACTTTTAACTTTAAATATCTGCCTGAAGAATAGGAGTGCAAGATTGATCGAAATGCTTTCTAGATGAGAGGGAGGGGGAAGCAAGGAAGAAAAAACCAACCGCCACTGCCTTTCCCCTTCATAAAAGAAGCAAAAACCACAAAGAACTGAACACGACACGGAGCAGCACGAAGATTGTGATTAATACTCTCTCTACTGGACAGAAAGACTTTTCAGATGCCGTCTGCAGTTCTGCAACCATAAGTGTTCATGGAGTTATTCAGTGTATTTGTCCATGCAAAACAAGGAAGCGTTGGCATTATAGCAAATAAAACAGAAAGAAAAGCATAATAACAACCTACTTTTAACTTTAAATATCTGCCTGAAGAATAGGAGTGCAAGATTGATCGAAATGCTTTCTAGATGAGAGGGAGGGGGAAGCAAGGAAGAAAAAACCAACCGCCACTGCCTTTCCCCTTCATAAAAGAAGCAAAAACCACAAAGAACTGAACACGACGCGGAGCAGCACGAAGATTGTGATTAATACTCTCTCTACTGGACAGAAAGACTTTTCAGATGCCGTCTGCAGTTCTGCAACCATAAGTGTTCATGGAGTTATTCAGTTATTAAACTGTTTTTAATTTAGCAGATATTGTTACATAGCTAAATAACTGGCACATATCCTACCTTAGAATGTTGCTTTTTTAAAGCAAGTAGCTGAGGCCTCCTTTCCCAAATTTTAAGGTAAATCCTGGCCGTACCTCCCTGAACACCTGAAAAAATAGCAGCTATTCTATATCTTACCCATATGCCACATGCAAAAATGTAAAACATATTAAAAATTTTCAAAAAGCAAATTTCCAAGCAGATGTTTATAAACAGAAGGTAACGGATAAAAACCCAAACACAATGCTGCATTATGTTACATGATTCACTGATGAACCCATTGGAACTACGGCAAAAAGCCCTTCTGGAAAACTTCCAGAAATTAAAAGGTGCAAACAAGCTGCCTAATACCCTTGCGTAGACTGAATTCTTATGAAGAAAATAAAGTTTATTGTCTGGAAACAGAGAAAGCATGAGGAAAGCACTAAAGCAATGGAGGTGAACAATTAGACAGATGTTCACTTAAGGAAATAAAGAGAACAGAAGAAGCCATCACTGAGGAATTTTACGAGAATACTGACAACTCTGCACCTCATCAAGGGCACTGGTAAAGTTAAAGCCACTGAAGCCATTTCTGCTCAACTCCAGTATAACTGCTGACCTTGCAAAAGTCTGCATTTAGCAAATGTGGCTTAGGAAAATAGCATTATACTTTCCATTTTACTATTTTTTCCCAAACTCCATCCATACACTGCACCGTATTTTTCAAGAAAATTAACTTTATTTCCTTGTATAACATTACATACACTCAGATATTTTTTTTTTCCAAACTATGCTTGGATATCAGGAAAATCTATATTTAAGAAGCTTTTGTCATTTAAGCAAAATTAAATAGTGTCAATTACATCTGATTTCAGAAATGTGTACACATGAATAGCTGGAATGGTTTTCCTTAATATGATTATATACGTTTCTGAAGTAGTCAGGAGTTTGCTTAACAGGCAATATGTCAATCCTGACTTGTTTTAGAACACACAAGTTTTGGTATTTAACTACTGTGAGAATAATGGAGAAAAAGCATATTTTGTTGATAAACTCTCTTATAGAGAAAAAAAATACAGACATACCTGCAGGTAAAAGGAGAAGGAATTGGTAATAAGAAGTAAGACTTTTTAGCAAGGACAAAAGCCTTATTTTTCTGTGCTCGTGCAGGGTGAGGTACAAATCTGTTCCATGAACAGATCTCTATTGTTTATAATATCATTTCAATAGTTTGTTTGGTTTATGATAATACTTCTTTAGCAGATTTTCAGAAAAATAGCCTCCAAACCTCAAGTGTGTTGCTGATTTCTCCTTTTATCTACTCATATATTTTTAAAAATTACTCTTAACAGAGACGGTAGCTCAGTGTCACTAACACAACTTTCATCACTTTCTCGTGGGCAGTGTGCTGCTTCCCACAACATTCCTCAATTGTTTCTGAACTGTGAATATGACCAGGATGCCATCACCTCGCTCACATTGGGCAGGGTACACCCGTATCATAGAATGATAAAATGGTTTGGGTTGGAAGGGACCTTAAAGATCATCTCATTCCATCCCCCTGCCCTGGGCAGGGACACCTCCCACCAGACCAGGTTGCTCAAAGTCCCATCCAGCCTGGCCTTGAACCCCTTCAGGGATGGGGCAGCCACAGCTTCTCCAAGCAACATGTTCCAGGGTCTCACCACCCTCACAGGAAGGAATTTCTTTCTAATAACTAATCTAAACCTCCCCTCTTTCAATTTAAAACCATTACCCCTCGTCCTATCACTACACTCCCTGATAAAAGAGTCCCTCCCCATCTCTCCTGTAGATGGAGATCATCATCTCAGACATGAACTCTCCCAGTTACCCAGTTGCCAAAGAGTTCCCACCAGCGTTGGAAACTGGGCAGCTCAAACTTGTTCTGTAATATCATTACCATAAACCATTTGGGTATCAGGCTGTAGAGATGGAGAGGAAGTACTAATTAAAAGCTCTGTCCTTATCTAAACATTACTTGTACACAACAGAAAAAAAATCCTAAAGACTCCTGGTCTTTAACAGCACCAGACTGCCCTTTTTGAGCATCCACCACCAGTTCCAGTTCCAGAGAGGGACAGGTCACTCTTCACAAGTGTGTTTGGAGCATCTGCCCTGCCATCAGCCGCTCAGCGGGCTCTGCCCGGCCCAGCCTCCGCCACTCGGCGTTGAAACTTCTCAGGAACTCAGGAGAAACCCACAAGAAAATTTCATCATTCACATTTTAAATAATATAAAAGATGTGGAACGTGATTGATTTCACACTAGAGAGAATTGAAATTACAGTTATGGGAGAGGTTTTTTTCATGTACTGTAAGGTCAAGTAATAGTAAATAATTAATGAATTATGAAACAAATTTTCTATAAGGCAACACATAAATTCTATTCAATAAGATCTAAAAGTGTAGTTACACCGAAAAGCCATATAATATATCACAAAATGAAGAAAATGCACGATGCTGAGGAATAAAGGGGGGGTTGCCATTATATTGGAATAACCGTTACTGTTAGGGAATATAAATAACATCTTCCCATACATACACATCATTTTCATAGGTTTTATATCTCAAAATCTCCTACTCTCATCTTACTGCTGATTTGGTTTGAGCTAAAGTCTCAGGATTGCTTTTCCTTATTCCCCCTTCACTATAAATTTTACATTCTTTGATGCTGAGGCTCTCTCAGAATTTAGTAAAGTCCATGACACAATACTGGAGGGAACTTGGTCAGACTTCTGTGGGCCACAGACATACAATTAGTGTCACGAATGCAAGTCAAGAAATCAAAACAGAAACCCCCAAAAGTCACCCACTATATTTTTTGTCTTGATATCTTAAAATTAGTTGAATTTGGAGTTTTCTGGATTAGTAGATGGGAAACTTGCTTCTTCAACTGCCTAAAATTCATGTTCTGATTACCTTCTCAATAATTAAAAACCTGGATTTTGCTAAGAGATTAAACTATTCTGGATTTCACATTCAACTATGGTGAAACATCATGTACAGAAAAGGGAAAAAGGGAAAGGGGGGAAATAAGTGAGCGTATTTTTCACTTAGGGTGGCTGCTTAAAGTCAGTCATTTGAAATTGTCCCAGGGGCTAATAAATCAGAAAAGAATAAATTTGGCAAAGTTCCTCCCAAATTTTTGTATCAATGCAGACAATTTATCACATCTACTTTCTAAATAGTCTGGAATAAAACTCTTGAAATAAATGCAAGTCAGATGTTGAGTCTCCAAGAGCAACAGCCTCACCATAGCACGCACTGGCTTTGGGTGACAGTAACTGCAGATAAGGACAGAGTCAGTGACAGCTCCTACAGTCAAAACAGAGAAAGAGTTTTGAGATAATTTACAAACAACATAACTTGCATGGCTATAAATTAAGCCAATAACCTGCAGTAATGTATATCTGTAAGCAGATTGAACCCAGTCATTCCAAAATACACCAAGTGCCATTTAGATGTAATTACTGACCCATGGACACCCTGTGGGAACAGTGTGAGTTCTCCTGCCAGACTCAAGAACAAAATATGAACTCAGAAACAAAGAGTGATTTTTTCATTCTTCTAATGGTATAGACTCCTTCACTGTGCTGCTTTTGAAGATATATACAAAATAAACAAACTTGTCAAGGAACTCTAGAACAAATTTCAACCTTTTGCTCTAGAAGAAATGTCAACTGCCAAAGAGTTATAGCAGGTCCCTTTCCAAGGATGCTCATATTAATGGCATCTTAAATAATCTGATTATCAAAAAGTCAGTTACAAAGACTCAGTCAAAACACAAAGGCAAATTCCTTCTCTAGAAATTAAAAAAGAAAGTTAGTTTTTGATGAGGCAAGCTGATTTTATGCCTTTATAATAACTATAGTCATTTGATGCAATGTAAAACTTAAAGCAGTCAGGATTATGCAGTTTTTCACAAGAAACCCATGGTTCCTGTGCTCTGCTCCACAGACTGTACAGTTTACAAAATCCTATTGTCCTTACATTATTTTTAGGCAAAATTTTCATAGCTGTGAGGTACCTTACAACAAGTTTTCAGATCTGACCATGATACACAATGGCTGTGATACTGGAATTAGATTATTTTTCTCACTTATGTATAGCCTGAAAAGCCCACAAGCACTGCCAATTTCTATTTTTAGCCACATGGCTGAGAAAGTTCAGTGAAAATGACCCTTTTCTCCCATCCCACAAAAATCATTCAGCACAATTTTTCAGTCTTTTTTTCTTTCTCTTCGTCCTGTCTTCTCCATTCTAGACAGCAAATTTGAGCAGTTAAAGACCACTGAATCACAGCATTTTGAGGCGTGACTCACTGATTCTCTCAGGCCCCTGTGAAGGAACATGCCAAGATGATAACACAGAGAAGGTTTATATTTATAAGACTTTGATTAAGTAGGCAATTTTAGGGGGACAGAGACAAGTTAAAGGAAAAGGCTCCAAAAGTTCTGAATTTTGTTTAAAAAAAAAAAGTCAACAGCATCCCTATAACCAACAAGAACAATAGATTATTTAATAAGTGAAATTATCCAGCAATGAAAAGAGTCATCAGTGAAGCAGACGAGGCAATGAGATATGTAAGGCAACCATTTAGATGCCTTTTAGCACTTGTAAGCATCTGGGTTCAATTTAGTTTTTCACATGCCTCATGCTATGGTGCTGGACCTCTCCAAAAAATGAAAACAATTAAAAAAAATCAACATAAACAGATGAGACAAAAACCTGAGCTGTTTCTCAATATTTTCTAAAGTTTCAACTTTTGTTTGTTTGTTCCCAAAGAACTAGATGACTATACACCTAAAAATAAAGTTCCACCAAGTAACTGCCAGCCCTGTAAAAGTACATGGTACCATTTACAGATCTGGCTCCTCATTTCCAAAGCTCGATCCAGCAATTTAGCGACCTTAAGCAAATGTCTATTTCATTTTTCAAGGTAAACAGCCTGGCACACCTCATCCCTGTAACCTTCTGACAGGTTTATTAGCATGCTCTGTTCCCATTTACATTGATGGCAACCAAAGCGCAGTAAGAATTTCATCTTTCCTTTAAAAATATTTTTTTCCAGTTAAGGAGTTAAATTATTTGCTTTAAATAAGGAAATATATTCAAGGTTTAAAAACCATGCAGAAACATCACTGGATCAAGAGCGGAGGGAGGCTGCTGGCCAAAGACAAGGCCTGAACAGAACCCCTTTCAGCAGATGACTTTTCCACTCCCATTTGCTGGCACTTGACTCCAAGTGACACGCTGTTGTTCCGAAGGTGCCACGAGCTGCAAGCCCCAGCACTGACCAGCACAAAACGGCTGGAACTGGGGCTCCAAAGCCAGAAATGTTAATTCATCATCCTGTCAAAATAATGACATTCATTCATAAGTACCATCCAATCTCCTCCACACCTGGCTGAGTCTTCAGCTCAGCCTCCTGAAACACACTAATTACACACTTTCTCCACCTGTCCTCTGGACAGGGTACCTCACCGTATTTGAAAAGAGTAATGATATAGAACTAAAGACTGGGCAAACACCCTTAAACTTGACAGAAGAATGGACAGGCCAGAGAAGGCAGGCATGGTAGGTGCCACACTCAGTCCATCAGATGCCAAGCCCACCTTGCTCAGCACCTCCTACTAAGAGTCTTCCACAAAGCCTTCTGGCCGTCTTGCTCATGCAAAATTAATTTGAATGTTTCAGGCTGCTGATTTAAGATTATCTTGGTCAGAGCATCTTGGACCCATGGACCTCATTAAAAGTAAAGCATCAAACTATGATCAGTGCTTGTACACTCTCACCTGGGGAAATGAAAAGAAGGACAACAGAAATAGGATTTCCTTTCCAAATCCCTGCGTGGTACCTAACTTACTACAGCTGCACCCATGCTTCCTCCATAAAACAAGCAGCAAAGCCTAGGACATCCCAAATGAACAGCACAATCCTTCCTGTCTCCAGCTGAGTGACTACTTGGACATTTTAGAAAAAGGAAGAGAGAAGGCTCCTTCAGATGCAATTACCTTCTGCTCAGAACATTCCCCTCTAAAAGCGAGGATGCTAATTCAAATCCTTTTAAGCACACACACAAAAACCAGAGATAAGGATCTCCCATTAAGCACCAACCACGTCATCTCCCAGATCATCATCCCAGAGCATCCCAATCCAGTAGGCAATACCTAATGCCCCTGAGGCCAGGCTCTTGCTGCAGCATCTCCTCACGAGCAGGTGGATTCTGCTCAACTCACAAAGGGCATAAAAACTTATTCCTCTGTGTGTCAACCTGCCACGTGTTCTCTGGGCTGCAGAAACTGTCACCTCTCACTAGCCTGACAGCCAGCCTGGACTATCAAGTCCAGGTTTTAGATGATCCATAAATACTCCTTCCTCCTTTCTGTTGAATTTTACTTGCTTACCAACCTTTAGAAGACCCGTGCTCATCTGTGACCACCTTTGCTGTGCCCTGGTAACTTCAGGCAGTTGCAATCGGGCACTGCAAAGGCTTTGCTCTGAAGTGACCCATCTGCAGCCAAGCCAGTCATTAAGCAGCCATTCTGAACAGATTCCTGAATTTCAAAGCATTAAAATCAGATTTACAAAAAAATTTCTCAAGGTTACATGGCAGATGAGAGAGAGAATCAAACCAGCATCACCCAGCTCTGACAAGAGATATTAAAATCTTCATGGCATCAGCTTTCCCCAATATCCCTCTTAATAAGGCACAGAAAAAAAGAAAATTTAGAACTGACCTTTAAAAAATATTCTTGTTATGCTTTTTAACCATTGTGGTGATGAGGAGGAAATGTTTTTCTGAATGAGTATACTGTCCCTTTAATGGTTCATTTGTAGTTCAGAACAAAATCTGAACTATTTGTTGTTCATTGTTGTTACATTCTGTTCCAAGGTTCATAATTTGAAAATTGACTTTGGGGACTTTTTGCTTGGTCTATTAAAATGATTCATGTTGCATTCAACATAAATTGTGCATACACAGAGGAGGTTTAGCACACGTATTCACAGTATAATAACTAAAGTGAATTTTGTACAAGCTGCAGTTTGTGGCAAGGATGCAGTATCATTTGTCTTAATTTTTCTTCAGCATTACATTAGGCTGGTGCATTTACATTTTCAGGTATGGCTAAACACTTTAAAACTTTCTTTTTACAGCATGAGTAAAGAGAGAATCGAATCTACATGTTTATATGATGTAAGAAAGTAATGCCTTTTTACTGTCTAAAGTACACATGGATTTACTTTCAATTTACCTCCCTGCACAAAGGCAGCTGCAAAGTGCATGAAATATTCACCACCCATGAATCATGGAGCATTCCTATTAAAAAGATGATAATGTTCTGTTTTACCTTTCAAACCAGGATATGGGAACAGTCACCACATCTAAGTGGGTTTGTCACTCAAAACGACCAACATAATAATATACCGTACTGTATGAGTGTGTTTAGTGTTTTATAAAACTTCAGGACAATTTAGCATCTATTAACTAAATGATCAAGAGGTGACATGATTTCAGAGACAAGGTTCAGAAATATTTATTGTGCAAAATTTAAGAAAGTGGATTTGCCATGAAAGAGTGTGAATCACACTAAATACACGGAGGGGAGAGAGAGAAACCAAGATTGTAACCTAACTTGTTTAGAATCATAGAATTGTCAGGGTTGGAAGGGACCTTTAAGATCATCCAGTCCAACCATCAACCTAACTCTGATAGAAACCATCACTAACCCATGTCTCTAAGCACTATGTCAACCCGGTTTTGAAACACCTCCAGGGATGGTGCGTCAGCCACTTCCCTGGGCAGCCCTTTCCAAGGCTTAATAACTCTTTCAGTGTAAAATTTTTTTTCTTAACATCCAATCTGAACCTCCCCTGGTGCAACTTGAGGCCGTTTCCTCTTGTCCCATCCCCTGTTCCTTGGGAGAAGAGACCGACCCCCCCTGGCTACACCCTCCTTTTGGGGAGTTGGAGAGAGCCAGAAGGTCTCCCCTCAGCCTCCTCTTCTCCAGGCTGAACACCCCCAGCTCCCTCAGCCTCTCCTCACAAGACTTATTCTCCATTTATCACTCTCTTCATTGAGTCTCAGAAAAAGTTCATCTGTTGTATGTGTTTAGTTTAAAAACTAGTTTAGTATTTCTAACACGGAAATTTTTAAGATATTTCACCTTTCAGCTGTATTGAGCGGGATTTTTCACAATGGCTCTATTCTGGTCTTTACTTCCGCAGTGCAATTTTCTTCTCACACAGATTTTTAGTACACAAGCACCAATGCTTGAGGCTAAATACCATTCAGAAATTCCTATCTATGGACAAATTGCACGGGCAATCCAACAAATAGGTTTTGTCTACAAAAATTCTTGCATCTTATAAAAACAGAATGACCCGCACATTCCGGAACCGATCAATCCCTAGGAGTTAGTGTTATTTTGGTATCAACAACAGCAGCAACAAAGAAAACTCTAAAAGCAAATTACTTTATTTATACGGAGTCCAATAATCCAGAATGGATTTTGCACAAAACCAGGTAAAAAGCCTTTATGTACTTAATATCTCACTGTGAAGGAGCCAGGCTCAGGTGGGAATTTTAGCCAATACCTTATTTTGTCTTCAGGACACAGAGAAAATAAACTTTTCCTTTTTTCTTTAATCAGAGTGATTTCTGAGGTGCAATACAGACTTCTCTAAACTTTAATACAATCTGAGAAGCACTTAAAATTTCAGTATGCTTACACTGACCATATCCTGACCATCAAAGCGGACCGAGGTGAACCCCACCTGCAGCAGAACAATAAACCTTCATACCTGAGGTCTTGCCATTCCATGTGGACCCAGAAAAACAGTAATGGAAATGCTCACCTCAAAAGCTTTTTCAACCTTTACTTCAGTTGCTGTAGTAGGACCTCCATCATCTAAAGGACCATCACTTTCCTATCACTTTTTGGAAATTACATAAACATTTATTAATTTATTGGAAATATATAAACACTTTTATTGAATATTTTAATTAAAATTCAAGACATTCAATTTAAAAATGCAGTGAAGAAAATGGAGACCAGAAATCCATGTAGAAGCACTTCATTCCAAAATGCACTCAGAATCATAGAGATGCAGGTACTGTATGTGTTAAATCGTACAGGGGAAAATAAAATAAAATAAAATAAATCTATATTTGAATCTTTCTGGGCGGAAACAAATTATCTTATTTACTACATGAATGGTTTTCTCAATTTGACGCCAATCTTTGGAGGCAACTTCAACCTGTCTGAATTAAACAGTCTGCAGAAGAAAAGACTAGATTATTTATATTATAGAAGACTGTTAAAAAGTAAAATTGAAAGATTACTTTACCATACATTGAAAATAAGAACATGCACATCACCCCAGCTTACAAAAATCTAATTTTACTTTTTCTGTTCTGAGAGAAGTTTGATAAGTAGGAGACACGTTATTATATACACATGTATATATGTGTGAGTGTATAAATTCCCCCCAAAAGGGCAGCACCTAAGAAAAGGAGAAATTCACAGAATTGTCTTGCATCTGTGTACTGTGATTATAAGTGTTGCAATCAGAAGTTCCTTTGATATTTAACCTTTTTATTGGCAATAACTGCACTGTATATACATATATATACAAAATACAGATAAACTTTGTTAACCTTTTTATTGGCAATAACTGCACTGTATATATATATATACACAAAATACAGATAAACTTTATCTTTCATTCTATACCTCATAAATAGGTCTTGGCGTACACTTTCTAGAGAAGTCACGTTTCTTGTTGATACATACATAGACATTGGAAAACACTCAGAATTGTAATAAATTGAAAATAAAAACATGCTAGTGGGCAGATGAAAATATCTCAGATAGATGAACACTCCCTAACATCCCATTTTCAGAGATGTTGGCAAAGCAAACGGACAGTTTTAACTAGCAGATGAAAATATCTCAGATAGATGAACACCCCTTAACATCCAATTTTCAGAGATGTTGGCAAAGCGAATGGACAGTTTTAACTCAAACTTGCATTGTCCACTCTTATAATTTCACAGTTCACCAATATACAAATTTTACTAATTCAAGGCTTAATTACACAAATACCCATGACAGTAATACTTCTTCATAGATAACAGCCTACCATGTACCATGCCATGTTGACTTTAGCGTTCATGACGTCCTGCACTGAACACTTACACGAGCAGCTCTTGTCTACCAAAAAAATCAGAAAGAAGAGACAAAACTATCTGCATTTCACAGAAACTCACTCTGTGCCTCACTCCGTGGTGTAAACCCCCTTTCAAAAGGCTTAGCAGCCCCAGACACATTCTGAATATCCGTTAAATCACTGTTGCAAAGACATCAGAAAGTAAGAAAACTCACAGACAACATTACCCTCACTAATGCCAAAAATAAAAGCTGCATGAGTATCTTAAGCATAAATTGAGATAACCCAGACACAGCTCAGTTTCGGATATTCTGTGATATCACACAACTGTTGCTGCCACATGTGCCAGCAAGAGAATGTCATATTAAATTAACATCTACTGCTCCTCTACTGACATGTTACTTTACATGGAATAACTGAATTTATACCAATATTGAAACCACAGTAATACATTCAATTATTAGAAGAGTAAAATTGATCAGTGCGTGAGTAAGTGACCCTGAGGAAAATGTTGAGAAAATGCTACTGGCATTTCAGTTTTGTAGAAAAACCTATATTGAATATTTGAAAAGAGGTGAATTACTACTGGGAAGAAACTAACCATGGATGTAAGACTGTACTCACAGCACAGGGTACTGGTAACAAGCTGCATGGATCTTCCTCTATAACTGGTAAGAACGAGAAAATGCCAGGAAAGAGAAAAAGGCTGTGTCATACAAGAAATATTGTGGGACTTTTCAAGAAGATATGGTGGAAAAAGCACCTTCACTGCAACTTCATATTCTTGGGTTATTCCTTCCCTCCCTCTCCTTTGACTTAAATACAATGAATCTTCAAGAGATGGAAGCTGTCCTGCATCCAAGTACTACATCCAGCCATTTACTTCTTCAAAACAATACACGTGGAAGTGTCAAGGATTGTTTCTTCCAAAAAAAAAATCCTTTTCAGAACTCTCAATGAGTGATTGCACTAGAGATCAAATTTGAACCATTCAAAACACTTCAGTTCCAAGTGGATGAACACTCCTGGATACACAAAAGGCTAATGTAAGCAGTCACTTCGGCCAGAGTCCCATGAAAAACACTGGGTGACAAAAGCCCCTTACAGCAATCTGCACGAAGGAGAAATAAATTAATCAAACTGCCAAACGAAGAAGGCTGGGTTTGACCTCCTTCTGATCTCATTACTTCTCTATTACCCTTTTGAAAAACATCCTCTTACAAAGATCACTAATTGAAGATTATGTGGAGGGGAATCGCACCTCTCCATCACCGTGGTAACTTTGACTCATTTGTCATTCTAATAATTCACTTCTTTTCTTTTCTGAACAGACAGAGACACTAATAGACTATCATCAGTTAAAAAGGCAATTTTTCCATTTAATTGCACTCATTAAATACTGCACTAGAACAATTGGAAAAGCAATACTCTCAATATTTAATCATACAATAGCAATAGGGAAACATCACTTCAAAACAAACGTGGCAACATGTAGGGTGACATAAGACACGTCGTAACTTCTGGAGCATCAACATATTTTCTGGTAAAGATATTTGAACCTTTTTTCCTTACTTTTTATGACACCTGGGTATAAGAAAGGAGTGGACTATCAACATTGACTACAGCTACACACTAGAGAGAAACCAGTGGGCAAGCTCCTTCCTAATTACCTCATCTCTCCTGCCACTGAACCATGACAACAGAAAGGATTTCATAATCCAAACCAGGGAGCTGCTGGATTTGTGGAAAACATTGAACAAGACTGGATTTGCACACTACTTTACTGGAACAAATTGTATCACTTAGGAACGTAATTGAAGATAAAAAGGTTAATCGGGCTGGTAGAGCGACGGCGACGGGCACAGCCATCAGGTGTCTGTTTGCCTGGGATATCTTATTTGCTGTCTTCTCCAGGAACCACACATCTGTCTTCAGTGTAACTGCATTCCCATTAAGGGAAGTTCACTGTAGTTTAACTACGAACATAACATCGGAGGAGCGATAATAAAACCTTTGTGTCGAGGAGCTGGGCAGGAAACTTCGAAGTGCCTGTTTCAATTTCAGATGTCACAATACGCCACGGCTGTCAAGAAATGTTTCTATTTTTACTGCAATTCTATCTATAAGCGTAAATACACGAAACCCAGTCAAGCAGCCAGGCTGACTTCACCGGGACTATTCCTGTCAATAGATACCACTTTATCTGTCATTTTCTATCTAGCTTTCCTAGAGCACCAGATTATTTAAATATTTTGTGTCGGATTTGATGAGCACAGTACTCGGGGTTGGTGCCTGATACCCAAGCACGCTTTGCCATTCTAGATTACAGCTTTTAAAACCAAGCAGCTTAAAATTTTGAGAAGGGGAAGAGGCAGAAATATTAGAAAGCTGTTTGGTCTGAACTACGTATTTCCAGGGTACCCACTTCTCCCAATCGTTGCACACACAGAGTAGGAGCATCATCTTACAAATATTCCAGCTTCAGTCAATCACAGCGCTCTGCTCGTTCAGTGGAAGAAGTGAGGGGTAATCAGTAAAAGCAAAGAACACAAGTTCTAAAAACCAGTTATCTGGCCTACCTTTGCTAGGAAAAGATGCACCAAGTGTTGGATCTCCTTAATAAATTATTTATTCAACACTTGCATGTGAGTAACCTTATTGATTCCAGTGAGACTAAGTGCCAGACCAATATGAAGGAAAATGACAGCAGGACAGGAAGGCGAGAAGCATCATGCAAGGCCAGGTCAGAAAGGCTAAGATGTGTAAGACAGTAGAATATTCAATTTAGGAAAAATTGTAATTTAGTTTTATTCTTCTCACTGCAAATCTTAATATCATAAGGTTTTCAATGACAAATCTCTGTGTGTAACATTTTACAGTCAGGGAACAGTCCCTGAATGACTATAGTACATGAATTAAATATACAGCCATAGCAAGGGTCTCATTTATACACAGCTTTTATTATAGTCATTTATTTGTTATTATAACCTATACAACTTGTAACTTGTTATATAAATTCTAACTTACATTAAATTTAGCCGTTACTCTTTTCAAATAGAATTTCACATCCCTTTAAAATCATACCTAACTACTGTTAAACTAGGACCCGTGGTCCAGACCGGGAGCTGATGGACCTCATGTGAGCACACAGGGCAGGAAAAAAGCAATTCTGAAGAGCAGGTAATGGGGCACTTGGGGTAAACACATCCCACATCATTCTGCTGCTCTGAAATGCCCCATCATCTACAATGCTCAAGAGCAGAAGCTTCACAGATTTTGTAACAGAAAGTGCTGGAAAAAACTTCCTCTGGCCAGGCAATTAACCAACAAGAAGCAACACAAGATATATTCTGAAAGAGTAAGTTAGTAAAGCACCATGAGAAGTTTTAATCATTCACAAGACCCACATATTAGGGCAAAAACATCTGCAAACCCTATTGATTTAGTATAAAAAAATCATGCCTGATATTAGACCAAAGCAGAGAGCAAGATTAGGCAAGGCTACCTAGACACACCTCAGAATTTTACACATAAAAGTGTATTTAATCAGTGGTGTCCTCAGATTGGGAGGTGTGCTTTCCAAAGCCTTTAGGGCTCAGTACTCAAGGTGAACATCTGGACTTCATGAGTCAGAAATGGCTTGTATGAAAAGAATTAGTAGTTATAATGCACAAATGAATGATACCTAATGACTATACAGCAAAAAAGAGTGCCTTTTGGTAGGGGGCAGTAAAAAAGAAGAAAGATTTTGCAGAAAATAAGAGTCTAACAAAATACCACAGTTTGATACTTGAAGCACAAATAAAGAATCCCCCGTAAAGCCACCAGATGCCATTATGCTCATTTAGAAAGAAAAGGAGCCTTCATTTTCCTTCCAGTTCATATGCAATATTGCCTGCAAGCATAGCATTTGAACGTGTACTTTTTCCTAGAGAACATGTTCTTGCAGAAATTCCAGCTGTGAGGGTCCATCCCAGGTTCCTCAGTGGAATCGGGTTCTGCCGGATTCTCAGCAGGAGAACACGCTGCAGGCCAGGGCTGTCATCTCCTGATTAAGACAACGTAACCTGATACACTCTGTTATCTAAACAGGGTTAGAAGTGGGTTTCTGACCCACCCACCCCCATCCTCCATATATTTATATATATATTATAAGTAAAACCATTTTTTTTCAATCCGTAATCCAATAACTGCGCTACACCAGGCTGTTTTCCAGCCCATGTCTAGCCCAGTTACCAACAAGAACAGCCAGGATTAAACCAACAAGGAAACGATCCTCAGCAACGTGGTGAGGAATTATAAAGCCTTCCTCACTTACATCTGCTTATTCCTGGTGATCCAGCAGTAATCCTTCATCTTGAGTGAATTCCACTCGTTTCTCCATACTGACTGCTTGCTTGGTGTTGAGGTATGAAAGTCTCAAGAAAAAAATTACATTATTACTGATAGACCTGCTGTATCAATAACCCCAGCTTCATTCTCAGACGTTCCTTGGTTCAAGCCAGCAGCTGGTAATAAAAATGTTGGCAGATCTACACTTTCTCACCACAAGCAAGTCAGCCCAGCCACAAAGGGAGTGACAATCATCAGGCTTTTCATCCTCCAAAAGTTCTCAGTAAGAAAGAGATAAAGTGCAAACACAGTATTTTCTTCACCCACCCATTCCAACACGTGTCAGACACTTTTCCCCACTCTGTGTGTGCAAAACTCCATTGGGAAGGCAGAAACATAAACAGGTTGAAATGAGAGCAAACAAGTTTGGTAAGAGGAGTCCGCTGGTGCATATTAAATTCCTGAAGTGAGTGCAGCCTTCGGCTCTGAAAGCACAAACCTGCTAATTGCTGAGGACCAGAAGGGTGCACACCAAGGGAAAAATCATTCTGTCCATATTCCGTTACTCACTCTCCCTCTTTAACCATCTGCTATTGACCATCTTTGGAGCCAGGGCACAGGACCTGATGAATTTCCAATTTGACTCGAATGTCGTACTTAAGATTTTTAATACTAAAATCTCAAATCGTAAAAAGCAGATAAAATGGCTTTATACCAGCCATTACAAGATTTTTATTCTAATGGTTTAGCTTCAATCACCTTCAGTTTTGCATAGGCAGCCCAGAGAAATTAAGTCAATATACCTGTATGCACATAACATGATTTATTGGCTTCTCACCAGAGACATCAAGTATAACCTTAGGTTGATGCTGTATCGATTCCATATCTATCATGTAAAGGATATAAAATTGGTTTCCTGCTTTTAAGACCAGCAGTTCACAAATGCACAAACGTCCTTTCCAGCACCTGAACTGGGGATTGTGAGCAATGACAAGGACCAGGGTCAGGTAACTTTAACTTTGAAACCAAAATCCTGATCAAAACACGCAGAAATACAGAAAATAATAGTTTGGCCATAGGAATTTTACCCATTCAAAGGAACTTAGGGGAAAAATGGACCGGTCAAGCCTACATGTCACTAGTTTGGCCATAGGAATTTTACCCATTCAAAGAAACTTAGGGGAAAAATGGACCAAAGTCAAGCCTACATGTCACTTCTCAGTTATCATTGTGAATATTTACAAGATGTTTCTCATTTATCTAGCTACTTGCCTCAAAAGATTTCAACTTTGAAAGAAACCTAGGCAGAACATCTAAACAACCACAATCTATCAGGCATTTCGAAGGCGGCGAAGTCATGGCAGAGACAAATGAAATAACTTCATCAAAAGCAAAAGTAGCAGCACAGAGAAGAATAAAACCTGCCTCCAAGAAGCCATAAATCCAGCCCCGATTCCTGTGCTCTCATCCCTCTTTATGTGTTTTGGCTAGAAGGGAGAAAAAAATTAAAATCTAATTTTTCAGAAGGACTCATAGGAAACCTGGATACCAGCAGGAAAAAACAGGGTAATTTATAGAGTTGAAAGAAAATGCAAACTAGGTCACTTATAGTATAAACTAAGGAAATGCTATTATACGCAAAAAGTAGATCATATAATTTAAATAAATAAATAAAGCACAACTCGATTTTTAAAGCATCGGTTTAAAAACAAACTACAGGAGGGAAAATACACTGTTAAATGTTACAACTGATAAGACTTTAAAGAAGTAATCTGTGGGGACAGACAGGTAACCACCCTTCAGCCCCCCATTCTTATTCCTTCCAAGGCAAGGGCAGGAAATAACGCAAGGAAGGACAAAAACAGGAAGGGAACAGGGAAGATGGATTCTCCATGGTCTTATAGGTAAGAGAATCTACTGGGCACAAGTGAAAGGGAAAGGTGAGCAGTGGGGTCAGCTGAGCCCTCCCATCACAGGGACTGGCTGAGTCAAGAGCAAACTGCTTTACTACACATCCCCGAGATCCACCAGTTCTCTCCAAACAGGAAAACCACTGCTAAAGCAACAGATTTTCTGAGTTAATGGCCAAGGACTACATAAAAAGCAAGTGACTATCACATTTAGATTGAGATGGTGCATGCAACAGTTTCCTGCGTGAAATCCTGGACTAGTAGAATTACCATAAAATTTGTGACTCTCTTCAAAAAAAAAAAAGAAAAAAAAGAAGATATCAGACCACATTTTTAAGTCTCTTTAATACCATAGAAATAACAAGAAAATAAGAATACTACTTGTACTTCTTTAGCCTTTCCAATAAAAACGTATTTAGCTGCTTTACAAACATTTACTGTCAAAACATTCACTGAAATTAAAATGACAAATTGAGTGTAGCAAAATAAGTAATTCAAGTAACTATATAAATCAGCACAAAGGAAAAAAATAAAGCCTGAAATACTCCAAACTTTCAGTCTACATCAGGTCCCAATTTGCACGCCTGGAGTAGGATGTTCATTGTAACTACACAGCCTGGTATAAGGACTCAGGGCCTGGCACAACCAGACTGCCCAAAAGAGAAGATCCTGTTCTCCATTTACAGTTACAGATACAAAAGATATAAATATTAAAGATCTCATAAGATGCTGAATTCCCAGTGATTTTTAAAGTGTTAAGGGAATTCAGCTTTCTTTACAAGCGAGACCTCAGAGGTTCCTTAAGGTCACAACCCCATGTAGTGACAGAAACAAGAGTTAAAATTCTGGAAATCTCGGTTTCCAGTCGTACTCTCAGCTCCTGCAGGAGCTTATCTCACCTTAGATTTACTTTACAACAGAGGCAAATACCTTTATCACATGGAAGAACAAAAAAGCAAGTTCAATGTTCAGACAAACTGTATTGAGCTGATAACAAATAAATCAATTTTGAGGTTTTTAGCTCCTTTATCAATAGCACTCCTACAGATCAAGAACTTTCTAACAAGAAGCTTTGACTGCTGACTATACAATGTCAACATTTTTTTTCCCCCAAGAGTGTGCCAGATTATGCTTACTGGTATAAACACAGCATAAATTCCCTTCCTCTGGATTTACCCTGGTATAGCTAAAATCCATTGCTTCAGTCAATAAAACAGGTTTAATGAAAAATAAAATTTAAAAGTTACAATAAAAAGAAATGATTTTTCCATAAAAATGTGGTGATGTACGTCGAAATACTCCAACTGAGGGCACAGAAAGAAAAGAAGTATTATTTTGAAATCAGAAGGACTAACTAGAATAAAATTCTATGGTTAGTTCCATAGAATCATAGAATACCAGGTTGAAAGGGACCTTAAGGAACAGCTTGTCCAACCTTTCTTGGCAAAAGTGCAGTCTAGACAAGATGGTCCAGTATATTGGAATTTATCCCTGCTACGAAGCTGGAAATTTCAAAATTACTTTTTACTGGAAACTTCTTTTTCTAGTCCCAGATCACTGATGCTGTATCTAGCTGCCACAGTCCTCAGCACCTGTGCAGCCTCCCTCCCAACCTCCACCCATGCATCCTCTTCTCTCTGGTCCAGGAGCTCCATCCACGCTCCTGATCGTTTGGCCTATATCATAGGTGCACCCGTCTTCAGCCCTGTCTTCTAGATGGACCTTGGACCTCTGTTGAAGCCTCATCTCTAGTCCTGGATCTAGCCCCACCTTCTGCTGCTCCTGCCTGGATGGATCCTGGACCTGAGTCATCTCCTGGCCTTTTCTGGGACTGTCTGGGGCTCGTGTTATCACCACCCTGCTCAGGAGATGCTGAGGCTGGTTGGTGGTGGGTGCCCTTGGTTTGACTCACCCTCCCTCATGAAGAACCTGCTCCTGCTGCGTAGCAGTGGCACTGCTCTAACTCCCAAACATTAACATAACACACCACCAATGTCACTCCTCAGCAAAAACCTTCTAGGGATCTCAGTGTTCTTTTCTGGCTGTTGCATTCTTTCGCTGTTTTTCAAGAATTCCCAGTCCTTCTAGGAGTCAGATTTTTGATATAATTCATTCTATCATCCCAACATGAAATAAAAACACATCTTCATTTCCATCCACACTGAGACCAATTCAGATTTATTAAGGCTTCCTTGATATTCAGTGATGTCTTATAAGCACTAAATCATCATGAAAGCTATATAAGCAAGAGCCTGCAATCCTAAAAAAAAACCCCAAAACCCAATCAAACAAGAAGTCCTCTGAGAAGTATACATCTCCTATAAAGCATAAAGCTTCCTAGAGTTCCCCAGAATGAGCACTGTGCATCTCCTGCTCCTCCTTTCCTCTTTGGGTGATCAATCACATCCGGCAACAAGAAGAAATGGAAACACATTCTGATCTCTGGGCTTCTGGGATGGCCAGAGAACCTGCAGAGCCCCTCCTCTCATGCAAAAGCAAAACAGTAACCACCAGAATGAGCTTCAGCTTCATAAGCTTTTAGGATCCTCACCCTTTAAGTGCTGGCCTTAACTTGTCCTTGGGCTCGTGCTATCACCATATAATATGCTCCAGAACCAGCAAGAGACAAGGACAGTTGCCTACATTTAAAGACAAAACACAAGAATATATTTTTATTCAGTATTCAACAGCATATTAAAGAAACGAAGTTCTGGAATGCTTTCTTTGGTCTTCTCAGGAAATGTGCCATACATAATTACTTCTACTTTTCATACCCAGTATTTTAAGAAGCTGTGCAATTTTTTTTTAAAGACTATGTTAAATATATTCATTGTTTCACAGTGTAATTGTCACAAAGGAACCTGAGGGATGTTTGTGTTTGTAGAATGTCATACCCAGTATTTTAAGAAGCTGTGCAATATTTTTTTTTAAAGAATATGTTAAATAAATTCATTGTCTCACAGTGTAATTGCCACCAAAGAAACCTGAGGGATGTTTGTGTGTGTAGAATATCTGGGCTTCTGGGATGGCCAGAGAACCTGCAGAGCCCCTCCTCTCATGCAAAAGCAAAACAGTAACCACCAGAATGAGCTTCAGCTTCATAAGCTTTTAGGATCCTCACCCTTTAAGTGCTGGCCTTAACTTGTCCTTGGGCTTGTGCTATCACCATATAATATGCTCCAGAACCAGCAAGAGACAAGGACAGTTGCCTACATTTAAAGACAAAACACAAGAATATATTTTTATTCAGTATTCAACAGCATATTAAAGAAATGAAGTTCTGGAATGCTTTCTTTGGTCCTCTCAGGAAACGTGCCGTACATCATTACTTCTACTTTTCATACCCAGTATTTTAAGAAGCTGTGCAATATTTTTTTTTAAAGAATATGTTAAATAAATTCATTGTCTCACAGTGTAATTGCCACCAAAGAAACCTGAGGGATGTTTGTGTGTGTAGAATATTTATCAGACTAATTGGAGGTTAAAGAAGCAAAAAGAACAGCGACAGAAGAGCGTGTTGGTGTTTTCAAAACTTGGTCACAGACAAGGGGTAGCTACATCGGTCAATCCCATGACATCTGGGGGAATTTTAAGCCCTGCAAACCAGGCTGAGCTTGTTCTGTAAAAAACTCTTGGCAAAGTCAGCAGGCTGCTCCATGTCACACATCCATAAGCCTCCTTAGCAGGGACTGAATTGCTTTGCACAGCCCACGGGCCCATTCGCCCAGGGCTCTCCTTATCTCCCTTACAGGAAGAATACCTGAAGGATAACACCGCAAGTGATGAACAGAGGACACGCAGAGACACCGAGTCTGGGGGACACAACACCCACTTCTGTAAAACTTCAGATGCTCCAATGACCTGATGATAAATCAGCAACACAAGGGCACTACTGCTGAACAGTACTTACTACAGTACTTGCTCTCCTCCAGAGTAAAAATCTGTATTAAAGCTTCCCTGTGAGATGGCTCAAAGTATTGGACACATTTTACATTTTTTTTTTGTACTTAAGCACACAATCCTTTCAGACCTTCCCTGCAAGGAAGCGGAATTAGTTCCCACTGTATCACAGAACTTAGGAGCTATTTTAAAGGACACTTTCACCACACCAGAACCAGTCATCAAGTGCTTAAAAGCCTTCTAAGCGTAAGACACTTTTTGAGAATTTCTATTAGATTTGGGCATTGTGGTATAATTAACACAGGATGTAAAATTGCCCAAATATCAGAAAGACAGAGTGAGACACATTTTAAGTGCTGCAGGAGGCAGCCCAGCAAAGCTGGTGATCCATCAAAAGATCAAACCGATGCCAAAAGCATCCTCCAGTTTACACAATTGTAAATCGAAGGCAAGAGCCATACAAGAAACACAACCTAAGCAGTAGGTAATCACTCTGATTTGGAGTGAAAGGGAATTGATAACTCTGCACTAGATAAAAGTGAAAGCTCTCGGAAAACGTACCTAGAAAGAGGTCAAAGGGAATTTGATATTTAACAGCCTTAGTTCCTGATCTGCCCTCACTAAACTCACACTGAAAATGAGACGCTTTTGCAAATTAACATACCAAACAGAAACCTCGTCTTTGCTAATTTTTCCCCGCACTGAACAATCAAGCTTACTGTATATAATTGAGAAGAAAGCCATTTGGAGAGATTCTGGAGTTTAATGAATGGCAAAAAGAGGGGGTTGGTCAAATTTTAATGTGTTTGACCATGCAAACTGTATTGAATCTGATAATGTTCATGAGAGGTCTACTGAGGGACTTGCATCTTGTATGAATTATACCCAAGGCTCTAAAATTCATTTGAATGCATTAATTCCTAACCTAAATCACAAAAAAGTAATATAATGTTATTGTATTTTCAAATGTATACTATAACACAATGCACAAACAGAAGAGTTGTTCATTTATATCATGTAGATTCATTAAATATAAAATCACCTCCTAAGTCTGTGTGTGTTGATTTTTGAGTTGCAAACATTCATATTTCCCATGTGTAGAAAAGGAATAATTTTATACTTAGGTGTATTCAAGGCTTTGAACTTGATATACATGTAATATTA
The DNA here is from genome assembly GCF_001431845.1 of Calidris pugnax. Taxonomy (NCBI): domain Eukaryota; kingdom Metazoa; phylum Chordata; class Aves; order Charadriiformes; family Scolopacidae; genus Calidris; species Calidris pugnax. The sequence goes on along the minus strand of NW_015090842.1, from coordinate 4,379,378 downwards.
GAGAAGGAGAATAAAAATATAATGAAAAATTCTCTATTTCATGTGTTAGAAAACAATATGTTTTCCTCATTAAACCCTCAGATATAAATTCTATAAACCATGAAATTACCTTTGAGCCCTTACTGAAATAACCAGTTCACAAATAAATGATCCATGCAGGAAGAAAAGCGAAGATTAAACTAATAACAGGAAGTTATGTTTTTGTATCAGCAGTCAAAAAACAACCAAAAAAAAAAATCAAAACCACCGAAGAACAATTACTAGCATAGACTTACGCAACAGAGATTCTACTTGAACAGGTAATCCTGAATGATTTAATTCAGCCACATTCTGAGAGAGCCATTAGTCATATGTTCCAATGTTAGGAAGAATTAACTCTCACAAGAAACTAAGATTAATTCAGTCAATGGAAACATCTCCATAGCTTCTGTTCCATCAGAGTTCCACCGACAGATACAGTTTTTCCATCCTGTTGCAGAATCTGTACCAAAACAATTAAAAACTGCTATTTGAGTTAACCTTCCTTCCATCCCCACGAGCATCCTCCCTGATTACCCATTTCAGTTCTGCAAAGGAGGCTTGGTTTTCGCTTTGGAGAACAAAAAGTGAAGAGAACAGTTACAAGGTTGACTTCCCCAAACACTATCAGGCTGGTTTTCAAAAAGTATCCAGCTCACGAACACTTAGTTCCATTAAAACTGATTCTACCAAAACAGAAGCAGATTTAGTTAATTAAGGAAGAGCCAGCTGGTGGGCTGCGGTGACCTCCATCACAGCTCACCATCAACAGCTTTCCCCTATTCCCAGGGATGTCCCTCCACAGGAACTATTCTCCAACTCTGAGGAGACCTCAGGTGTCCTATAGAAAAACTGAGAACAACCCACTATGTATTCAATATGCTAAACTGCAGTTTAATGGGTTTTTAGTGGTTTTCTTTTTTCTTAAAGCAACTTTCAAAGCATTTTACCAGGGCCATGAGCAAAAGCAGATCAATTTTAGAGATACGGGAACTCAGGAACAGAAAGATGAAATTAGTGCATTCAATTCATTTGGTTTTTAAGGGACAAACTGCAGGCTCTCCGAGGACAGAAACGCAAACAAGGTGTCCGTGCCCTAAATATCTTCAAATCTAAATTTAGATAAAAAAAATACAGGCAAAAGATAAGAAAACGTTTAGCACGTGAACATATAAACAGAGAGACCTCTCCATCATATGATAGGAAAAGGAGGAGGTGGGAAACTGTACCAAGGGAAGGAGCGGAGAATGCGGAGGTTGGAGCTCAACGCCTGCCAGCACGGGGCACAAAATCCTGGAAGTGAACAGAAAACAGGCTGATGGCATCATCAGTGACAGAGCTGGTGCCGCTTCTTCCTTCCTGCTGTGCCAGCTTCAGCCTCTGGCTGACCCCTCCATTCAGCTACTTTCCCCCAAAAAACATGTGCTGGGGAAAGGCTCTGCTGCGGGTCCCCGGGGAGCCTCTCAGCCACAGCTTTGAGTCCATGGAGCATTATAGAGGAGAAGTCATTATGCTTCACTCAATTAAAACAAGGGGCTGCAAGCATAATTGCCTCTATTTTTTAGAGCTGCAGGGTATCATCCACACAAAACAACGGCGATTCTTCAGGTAATCAAGTGCCAAAGCTTTTAAGCCAAAGCCAGCACTATTTACCTACTCCACAATAACAACCACTAACTACTCTTGAGCTGCTTGGAAGTTTAAAAAATAACCAAGCACCAAGGCAAACAGAAACAGGGAATTACGTACTGAAAATCCATCAGACTGCACCCCTAATTCCATCAGCACTCGGAGAATTTAACATCTAACTTCTTGTGTATTCACTACATACTCAGCCTATTGCCATTCCCTTACAGCGCAGCAGCAAATAAAAATCACAGGTTTGGGAAGGTTCTCCACTTCCCATGTTTTAAGTCCAGTTCTTTATTTCATTTGGAAGTCTTTGATAGAAAGGCAAGCTAGTATTCCTGAAAATTTACTTAATAAAAATAATCCTGACTCCTATTTCTTTTCAGTAATACTGGAAGTTTAGATATCTGATTCCAGTCTGACTGGAATTTTTAAGAGGGAATTTTAAATCCCTAAAAAGAAAGGCCCATATATCGGACAGAGCGGCAAACTCTGCAACAGACTGGTGAGATGAGATGTGCTTTAATACATCTGCCTTTCAGATTTCACACAGATACTTCCAATAAAACCAGCTCCGCTCATAAAGACAGAAATGTAAGTTTGCCCATATTAGCAGCCTGCAGTGGGCAAATGTTCAAAGACATTACGGTTTTAATATAATTATAATTGTTGAACATGTTCAACCAATTAACCGCAAATATTCTGTTTATCTGAGATGCTGCCAAAAACTGGGAGCTGCAGTCAAAATAACACGACACTGTAGTCCTTCTGCAAAGAATAGCACTAAATCAAAAGAAAAAACATATGGAAAAAGCCAAAGCAAATATCTTATCTGATATTTTCTAAATTGTCAAATACCATATTTCAAAAATTTTACTCATAGAGATATAAAGTGCCACATAAATTTATTTGATAAATGCATGTTTTAAAAGTCTGTGTCACCTACTAAAAACAAGGGCATCAGAATAACTTTCTGTGCATGTTTCTTTTTTGCCCAGCCCTCAGACACCAGGATTCCACAAAGCACAACCATAATGGAAATAACTGAGAAACACCAGTTTAAAGGTGTCGTGTCTCTAGTTTTAACAACAAAATTATTTTGTTGCCCGCTTTTCCGCCTCATGCACAAATACAAAAAGTATTTTAAACCACCAGATGAGCTCCATCTCGCAAGGAAAAAAAAAAAACCCACTACAATTTGTCTTTAAGAAAGAATTATGAAAAACCCCTGTTGTACAACTCCTATTTAGACAATTTGCAATGCTGCAAAAGCACTTTTTTCAACGGTGCCCCCTAAATAATTAAGCTGTTCCTTTTACCATACTTCCTATATTACAGAAGTCATTTTCCTACAGCAAATCAATAACTCATTCCTTATGTCAGTCATTTTTCTCCATTTAACTGAATGGACTTAAGTCCAACACTGAAAGTTAGATTACCTTTGAATTATGTGTGTGATTTAAAATTCAAAGTACTACACTAAGGAGCTTTTTAGAGTGACCACTCTACAGCCTCTTCACAGACACAATCCCTGCCCGACAGATTTAAAGCAGAACAGCAACTCTGAAACAGTTAAAAATGTGAACATTAAGAGGAAAGGGCCGTCACGGAGCAGAGTCAATACTTTCCTTTATTTACGGAATTAAAAAGCCAAACAACCTGCAACGTTTCCAACAACATCCCCGATAACCCCCCTGTTCTTTCAGATTAAGTAATAATTGCATCCAATGGTATAATTCAATCCCACAGTTCAAGCACCTTCAAGCACCCTTCTTCTGCAGATACTCGCAATTAAAAATCCAGTCCCGCTAGTAAAATATTTGAGAACTCTGCTTATTTCTTAAATTATTGAATCAAAACTAAGAGCAAAGAAAATTAAGTCCTAAAATATCCATTTCTCCACATTTTGATGAGCGTATAATAGAATATCTTAACATCAGCATGTAGTTTAGTCACAGGTTAAGGGAAACACTGGCACATTTTACATAAATTTACGGCATAAAATGTGTTCTTATTAGAAATAAATCACTGACAAGACAATCACCGATACAGACAGGAAAAAAGATAATACATGGAAAATGCCCTAATAAAAATGTTCACATGTTGTGCAAATTGTAATAAATTTGATAATATTAAAGAAAAAAAATTCCAGAGGCAATCTTCAAGCAGCACAAGCCTGGGAAGCTTGCATCCATTTAATTAACTGTCCTTTCTCAAAAGAATAAAACAATTTAATCCATCCTTCTATATTAAAGGTATGGACTTGGTCACACTGCTTTGTCGTCTGTTGGCTCTCTCTTCATCTAGAGCACAAGTTGTTGTGACATTTGCATTCTCCAGAAGTAACAACCACAATTTCACTACCGCAGCTACTCTCCATTTTAGGCTTTTCTTAAAAAAAAAATAAATAAGGTTCGTAGATGGGTTTGTACCTCTGGTGTTTAACACCAGTAACTGCTGCAGCTGGACAGCCCCTGTCGCCGTGCACTGCCCAGAGCTGTCACTGGTGACATTTTTTGGTTTGAAACAACTGAGGGCTTTTACTTTTACTCAGCTTTATTTCATTGTTAGGTTTGAGTTCCCGCTCCCTCCCCTGACATTACCAATACAGACAAGTACTTTGTGCCAGGATCTCTGATTTGGGGATACCTACAGCCAGTCAAATCGGAAATATTTTTCACATTAGCGCACCCTTAAAATCAATCACTGATTTCTAAGATGATATAACTGTAAAAACTGCAAAAATTTGGTTATTTCTAAGATGATATAACTGTAAAAACTGCAAAAATTTGATGTTTTTTTTTTTTTTTTAATGCAGAAATTCTCATTTTTCAGCTTTAGCATCATCCCACCAGACTCTGAACCTCAGCATTACCTGAAGCAATTAGAAGAAACCAAAGTGGCAAAAGCAGTGTTAGGTAATGCTTTATCTTCAGCATTCTGGAAGCTCAGCAAGACTTCCACTCCGAGCTGCTCTCCACTCCATTTGGGCTCAGCACCCCGAGTCTGTTCTCCACCAGCTGCTGATGCGCTTTGCCTTAAACTGAGAATTTGTGAGGAAAAGCACAACTTCCCGCTGGGTGTTAGTCTTGCATGAGAGCACTCCATCCGAAGTTGTGATACTCTTCAGATGCATTTTTGTAAATATTTTTCCCTTTCAGGTAAACACTGGGGGCAGGGGGGAGGAAATCAATAGATAAAGCGCTAATTACAATTATTACAACAACCACTTAAAAGCAAAATTAAGACATTGTACCATTTTGCTAACATAACATTATTTACAGTTATGTTTTCCTGAAGGGACCACATTTTATTTTCTGATTGTTTATCAGCAAACTGCTTAACTTTGATTTTATTTACATCAGGAAGTAGAAAGGAAAACAACACTGTAAGTTAGAATGAATCAGTTAATTGTGTTATAAACTTATTTTTTATGAGGAAATCCTTGTTACGAAATTCATGTACTTGTACTGCTATCTGAATCGACTTATGAAAACCTAAGATTAAACAAAATCTTGACCACTATTGGCTGAATTCTAAACAAGTTATAGGTTATCCATTCTTTATCCAGCAGGACTGTAATTCCTCTGCGTGTCGAGTTTTCACGAGATCAAAATATTATTTAGCTTTAAATCAAAAGATCTGTTATTTTAGTTAAGTCTAACAATACTAGAAAGTAGAATTCCTCATCTGGGGCTGTAATATTTGCTGAAAAAAAACTACTTCAAAACATTAATCAAATTTTTCGCCTACTGGGCAGCCATATGGTAAAGCAGCATGTGAATCTCACAAACTTGCTGATCTTCTGTAACTGGGTGCTATTAATTACGCTTGCTGCATCCATCTCTTAGATTTTCGCTTTGTGAAAAAAGTATTTATTGCAACAGCTTTTACAAAACAAGGGAATGAAAATCACAATTGATTAATGAGCTGAATGGAAATATTTCCGTTAGCAGGTTTTTAAAATGAATAAGGATTAATATCACGGGTAAAAATGAACCCTATTTGTGGGTTTCCCCCCCCCCCCATTTTTTGTTTGGAGGGGGGGGACACAGGACAACACACTGCATTAGGAGGAGGAGGATTTAATATGCATTATTCACTGCATCGGCTTTAGGTGACAAACAATAAGCTCTAAACTAAATAGCTTAATACCATAAAGGCTGAGGACTGTATGTGTTTTAGTGCTAAATTCCATAGTATGAAATTGAATTGTTTCACAACCGCAAATCATATTTGGTTTGGGCTTTGGGTTTGTTTTTATTTTTCAAATATATCTATGAGTTTTCCTGAAATCCAGAGGAGCAAACAATTCAGAATGATAGCCTCCATTTTGCCTTTAATTCCTCAGGCCACAGCGCCGAGGCTGTTTTGGGATCTCAGCCATAAATCTAGTTAATCATAAATTATAGCTAGAATATAATCCTTGACTCTACAGCCTCGTGTGCCAGGGAAACGGACTCGCAGGAATTACTGAAAGAAGATTGTAGGGGTTGGCGGGCAAAGCCAGCAAATAAGGGAAAAGTATGTTAGTCCCCATACAGAAAGCCCAGCCTGGGGAAGGCGAGGCGACACAATTCGCCACCGCAGGCGCCCGGAGCAGCAGAAGTCATGGCACACCTGTGCAGATTTCCCGTATCACATCCTCACGTTGGAAAGGATGATTTTTCTTCCTCTAATCTTCACATTAGTCTCCTCTACAGAACCAGCTTATTGCAACGTTTGGCAGAGAGCATGAACCTCACCCCAGGCACCGAGGGCGGCGTTAGAAGAGGAAGGTGAGGATTGGTGCTTGAGAGGGACGGGTGATGCCACCCAAAGCACAAACCAGAGTCGCTCCCTCTGCTCCCCCTGTAAAAGAATGAGGCTGAAAAACCAACAAGGCTCTTGCCCAAAATATTCTGCATCTGTGATTCATCTCCACAGACTCAAGATAAACAACAACCAGGATGTGAAATACCAAGAATTTGCACATAATTTTAAGAAAATTATTAGTGGTTTCCCCTCAAATAATTATACCAGCAGCTTACTGGGAAACCAGTCTCTAGAATATAGATCCAGGACCTGCTAGAGTTGTGATTTATTTAAAAGCATCCACTCAAATACAGCAACTTCACGTGGAAAGAACCCAAGAAACCTTTGCAATGAGACAGGTTGCTGAATGATTTAAAATATTACATATTTCACAGACGCTTGAAACACAACACTCAGCTGTGCAAAGGAGTCACTTCTGTGCTGCCAAGTCGCCTTCTCGAACTTCAGTGTGAATTCTCTTGCCTCTCTAAAGTCTTTATGCTTCTTAGCTTACAGAAATTTAAGCAGGTAATAATCAAAACAGGAAAATATTTAATTACCAGCTATGTCAAATGACATAGCCACCCACTGGACGGCATTTCGTTCATCCTAATGTATATATCTGTATGTAGAACCTCTCTAAAGTCTTTATGCTTCTTAGCTTATAGAAACTTAAGCAGGTAATAATCAAAATAGTAAAATATTTAATTACCAGCTACCTCATATGACATAGCCACCCACTGGATGGCATTTTGTTCATCCTAATGTATGTATCTGTATGTATACAGCAACTTCACGTGGAAAGAACCCAAGAAACCTTTGCAATGAGACAGGTTGCTGAATGATTTAAAATATTACATATTTCACAGACGCTTGAAACACAACACTCAGCTGTGCAAAGGAGTCACTTCTGTGCTGCCAAGTCGCCTTCTCGAACTTCAGTGTGAATTCTCTTGCCTCTCTAAAGTCTTTATGCTTCTTAGCTTACAGAAATTTAAGCAGGTAATAATCAAAACAGGAAAATATTTAATTACCAGCTATGTCAAATGACATAGCCACCCACTGGACGGCATTTCGTTCATCCTAATGTATATATCTGTATGTAGAAAGAAAGAACAGGAGGGGAAAAAATCTAGTAACTTCAAGTCATAAACCAGCAAAAGACATTTTGCATTAAGAACAAAATTAAAGTATAAGCAAATTATATTTAAAAACAAAACAAAACAATATATGCTATTCTGGGCACGATTCTTGTTATAGAATAGAAACTACAGACATTATGGCAGCTTCTAAGTCTTCTTATTCCTTTTTTTTTTTCCCCTTGTGTCATCCCTAACACAAATTACTATCTTTATCAGCAATGAACAATAATAAGACAATCCTTGTGATTAAAAGGCTTGCAAGCTCTACACCTTTAGGAGGAAAAAGCGTTTTAAAAATTACTATGAAACCTTTTAAAGAAGTTTTAATTAGTGACCCAAAATGTATGCCGTAACTTTTCATCACCTCTTGGGTGATCTCTAAACCTCTCCCGCATACATTGACTGTCTGCTTAAAAGTTTAAAGAGCTAACAAAATGTTTTAACGAGATACAAATCTCAGAGATCATTAATCAATATGTTCAATGTTATTTGTGATAATTCATCATGACATGATATTAATGGGTTACTGTACCCTTCAGAGGTGAGATTAATGCAAATGAGCAGCCACAATTAACTTTACTGCTCCCAACTCACAGGAATGGACAGATGATTATAAATGACAACTATATGTCAATTACAATATCCAATAAAGTGAAGCTTAGAGGGCAATCTATCTACTTTTATAGTTCTTGCTTGACATAGCGGAATTTAGCTCAGCCCACTGTTGTCACAGTGCAACCACTGCTTTGAAGGAGGGGTCAGATTTTTAATTTTCTATTTCTTTGCAAGGAATTCCAATTGTGCATGGAAATGCATTGTCTGAAGAAGGAAAGCTGCAGGAAACCAAGAACAGATGTTGCTTTCTTCATCAGCTGAAGAAAATTGTATCTGTTCTCAAATTGCAACAGCAAGGCCACAAAGAAAATAATCTGTCCTGCTGTGTAATATATTTATTCAATTTTTAAAAGCCCCAACATATTAATAGAGCGATGGGAAGGAATTCAGATTTGGTGAACTGCTTTGTCACACACAGGATGCTCCGTCCACTCAAAGATGCTGGGTGAGGTGAAGGCCAGTGTGTGCATTTTTGCACACAAACAGGTAGTGTACAATCACCTCTCGAGCACAAATGCTTCTGTCCTGAAGGGATAAGGCTTCACAGGAAAAAAAGCAGAATTTCGAGTGACATCAAGGAGCTACAAACAAAGACTTTGGATGTTCAGAAATCAGACAGCTGGCCAGATTGAGGACATTCTGAAAACATGACGGATACAAAACCATAAGATCCCTCTGTAAATAATTTATTTTTTAAAAATGGGGAAATCTGCTCTGATTCTAGGCTTACTGCCCTCCACCAGAACAAAAAAAACCTGCTTCGGTGATGACAAGAGAAACACTGGTCAAAGTATTGTAGGAAGCCATAGAGAGCAGCACCACAAAATAGGTATTTCCTGTAATTTTCAAACCTTTTCTTTGTAGTGTTTCCTATGCCTTACAGCCAATCAGCCACCACAGGGCACCTGGACTGCTACATTTCACATTTACTCATGGGAGTAAATTACTCATTTACTCAGTGGGACTCAATGGGCCACCTGAAGGTACGGCTTTAGCTCTTCAACACACACATTTGTAAACTTCAGCACATACTAAGTGTCTACAAATCAGACACATTTGATTTCCAGAATGAGTTAAACCTGTAAAACAGTGTTTTGGGATAAAGCAAGAGTGCCTAAGATAAGAGCGGAACAACTTATCCCAGTTACACCAGCTCCTCACTGAGCACCGAATTTTCTTTGAGAAAAATAACTTAGAGGAAGCCTCTTGCTTTCTATTTCACTTCTCAACATAAAGCTTTTGAAATTCATTTTAGCTACAGTTAAAAGAAAAATATTGAAAAATTATTTGCGATTTATTTTTTGAATTCTCTTCTCTTTCCTTATATCTCTCTCTGGAAAAAAAAAAAAAAAAAGTACTAGCTTTTGTAAGTAGTAAAATGGTATCAGTATGTTCAGATCTCAACACTTTGCTGAAGGACAGCAGGAGAGTTCCTGATTTTCCTTAAAGCAATGTTTTCCAAAGCATCTCTCTCTCTCTCACACACACACCTCATTTTGTTTAATCTAATCATCAAGAAAAATGGGTTTCAACTGAATAAAACTGCTGACACTATTATCATCATTTTCAACGTGGGGAAATAGGAGAAATTCTTTACTGCTTCCAATATGGATGATAATACACAATTTTGTGACAGTATTTCGTAGAAGTCCTGACACATTCTGAAAAAATGTGCTTTTGAGAAGAAACAGTTTCCATGCTGACCTCTAAAAACCTGAAGTCTATAACTACCCCTTAAAATAACTTTATGATAGATAAAATATTTGCTCTGAGGCTAATTAACTAAAGGCAATATGCCCTATACATCCTCAGCAATCCCATATTCATCAGCAGAAACAAGGTTTATTCTGTAAAAATAACACACTACTTTAAGCACAGACAAATATCAGATAAATTCATCATTTAAACTCTGTTTGTCTAAGAGAAGGATTTCATTTTGGATTTTTTTTTTTGTTTTAACTAATTAATCAACAAATTCGAGTTGGTTAAATAAAACCTTTTCCAACGCCTCCCATTTAATTGCAGTTTGGCACCAACAAATATATATCAAAATTATAGTATCTCCCTTGACAGGAAGCTCCTTGCTTCCACACACAGTTATGGCTCTCTGCAGAGTAACCAAGAACTGCTGACAACCTTGAACACTGCTACAACAATATTACTATACTTGGCAGAGAAGTACCCTTGCGGCAAGAGAAAAGCTGTAATTTTGACTGTCACTTCACATTACACGAGGTATTATTTCACCGTATACACACGCACACACTCACAAACTCTTAATAGACTACAGTTTTCTCACTGCCCAGCTCTTCTATTATAAATGACAATGTAATTGTGTTGACCTACTGGTAGGATCGCTAATAAAGCTAACATTTAACATCACTGAAAATTTTCTTTTAAAGTACAGCCATCATAAATTGTCTTGTCCTCATCATCTCAAACTGCTTAAGTAGCTTGAAGTTATTTCATCTATTTTATTAGCCATTTCAAAAGAAAGAAAATATTTAAAAAGAACGAGGAATTATAATTCAGTTGTGTTTTGATAATATGCTCAAAAATGTTTGAAAAATTGCTGGTTTCATAAACATTAATACGTTCAGCCACAAGCTGGTTTAGTAATAAAGTGATCAGCATACTCAAAAAAAAACAACAAACCCCCCTTTTCTAGATTTCCAACAATAATATAAGTTCAAAGTTAACTATAGGTGATAAAATACTGGGAGTCAGAAGTATGGCTGACTTGCAGACTTCCTCTCTGGGCCCATTTCTGTAAGTAGGAAAAAGAGTATGGAAGCATTTAATGAAAAAAAAATTAATTTTGGGCACGTAACTACATGGGACAGAGCCCTTAACTTACATTTTAAGAAGTACAAAAAGTTGTGCTTTGAAGATGAGCATCTTTGTGACCCAAAGAAAACGATATTTGGTTCTTTCAAATCAGATCCAATTCTAGGACTCTAAAACAGTTTACACCAAACTTTACCTCTTTAATTTTATTTTATATGCTGCATATGTTCAATACACAGACCATCTACTGATTTTCAAAAAAAATTGCATGTATATATTCAGAATTTGCACAGTAGCACTGGGCATTAACAAAAGAATCTCAGTGAAATATGGCCACGATCAGTCACTATAGGTAAACCTAACTTGCTAGAAATCAAGTTATATGTTTTGAAATAAGCTCATATCAATTCACCATACTGAAATTCCTATGGCTTTTTTTTTTTGTTAAAACAATATTTAATTAAGCAAACTGGATTTAAATAGACCCAAAGAGCACTTGGAAACAGTCATTAATAAAAAGCGACATTTCTGATTTTACCGTTGTTCAGGTATATTTTGCTTCTACCCTTGTGTTATTGATGTGGTGTTTCACATGCATTTAGAAAGGCACCATCTCACTCGTGTTGTTTAGATAAGGAAGCATCACTGGACCTCTTTGCCCTTCTCCAATAAAACGTATCAGAAATTTCAGTCCTGTCTGCTGACCGCACCACATTTAACAAGATTCGCAAATGAACCCCGAGTAAGTTTCCCACTGTGACACATTAATAATAAGTTCCTTATCCCATCTATCCCAAGCCATGAATATGTAATGTTATAAAATGAGTCCTTTTCACACAACAGAACCTCAGACGTGAATAAATAAAAACTATCCATCACAAGCCTGTGAAAAATTAATGAGAGTTCTGAGACATAAGAAAAAATTGGTTACTGAGATGATAAGGTCCAGTATGTAAAAACTATGCTCCTCACCAGCCGTAAATTTCATTTTAAAACTTTACAAAAAGAGTTTAAAAAAAAGAAAGTAAGTCTTTCTATAGCACATTTACCATAAGAAACAGAAAAGGGGAAAATGCGTTAATGGTGAGACATATATCTAAGTAATCCAGACAGCCCCCAGAATCAGCAGCTGGATCAAATACTGCCGCAACGGGGAGCTACACTGCCAGTTACAGCAAAGTTGGAACCTTAGATATTTAGAAGCAGAGTTCCTATTCCATTTCTTTTCCCTTCGGAATGGAAACTCCTGATGAAATAAGGCAGTATATCTCCCTAAACTTCATTTACTCAGATAAAAGAAGAGCGCACAGAAATAAATTATTTTCATTCATGTGAGTGTCTCTTTACTGTCCCAGCGAAGGCTTTAATCTCTCGATATGCAGTAAGCTGTTTCACAATACAAAGAGAAATCAGAAAAAAAACCCGCATTTTTCAAAAGAGTCCAGCTGCCACTATGTTTATGAATACATTTTCCTAATCTTGCCCAAAAGGCTATGTTGCTGTCTGAGCAGCACAAGCACTGTGCCAGGCCTACCCAAACCACAGCACCAAGGAATACTGGAAATTTGTCTTCAGACAAGGATATGAGCAGATAAAATCAAGAGGTACCACTTAAGTCCTTGAAAGACTTTGCCCACGAAAGACAGCACTTCTTAAACATAAACTATGCTACCAACAGGCTTCAGAAAAGATCATATGATCTACAGTCAATTTTGTGAGGGGTTAGCTGTTTTAACGCCTCGCAGCTAAAATGAAAACGATGCCCTGTGATACCAAACTATGTCACTTAATTTTTCTTCAAAATCTGCCTCTACTCACTCAGCATTCTCCCATTAACCAAGTTTCTCTCTTTCATATCCCCACCACCTGGGGATCTATGAGTTCCTCCAGGTTTGGCCTCCCAAACCATTAACGGTTTCTTCTTTGTTTCTTAATTCTGATAAATAAAAAATTGCTTCAATCCTCCTTGTTTACTTCACTGACCATTTTCTGTTAACACATCCCATGCTACACTGGGCATATGTGAACACGCTGGACAAACACAAGGTTTCTCCTTTCCCAGTTGGAGCCTGTGTATGAAACTATGAGATGGCCAAGGGCATCACCCACCCTTTCCTTCGTTAACGGGACAGGAAACCATAATGAAAAAAGGCCGCAGCAGAGCCCCCCCACCCTCCCCAGTGTACCGATCAGATTTCTCTATCAAGGAGTGGCTTCATCACATAAAATACCCGATCGAGCAGGATGTTTTAGTCTTGGTTTCTTGAAAGCGGTTACGTCTAAAAGGATGGCCTCCAGAGTGCTGTCAGAGGTGTCTATCTGCAAAATAAATTACCTTTTGAAGTCTACACCGAGAGTGATTGAGTGACTGTGAAGAATTATTTATTAGTCTTAAAATGCCAGTAGATACAGTTAAGGAACTATTTCTTTTTTTCCTACAAAACTATCACGGTCTCAAAGAAGAAAGGGAAATATGGCACAACCCCCTTAGAATAACGAGACTGCTGGGTCCCCTCTACAAGGCTCTACCAGAGCTCAGTCCCAGCTCAAAACTCCTGTCTTTGGGTGTGCTTTTGGCCACCTCTGTCAGGACCACTTGTCTTTCCTCCATTGGATGTTACAAACGCAGTAACTCTCTCTAGATGGGTTATCAGCGACAAAAAAAAATAATCAACCAAAACCCCAGTACGGTCCCATTACAATAAAGCTTTTTTTACCATGATAAAAAGATAAAACCACACCCAGATCATCTCATTACAGCCCCGCTTTTTTGTGTACTGTTTTTGTGAGCAACACCCGAGGTACATTAACTCCCCTTTTTTAGAATATCTGACATTTAAGTCCCTTGGTTTACATTCGGAACTAAGGATTCTCCCACATTTTCAAGACATTTTCCTAATAAGGTTTTTCTCTCCCCTTTTTACTCATGAAATTGCACAGCCTCTCAAATCTGTTCACCTGCCTACTTGTAAGACCTTGCTGCTTAAACAGGTATTAGATTTCCCACTGTGCCAATGCAGCTGAAGATTTCTTTCTTAAATACCCTTATTGTGGGCTGACCTTTCTTGACTTGATACACATATTTTGCAGGAGAAGAGCCTTCAGGTCCATAATCAACCCAGTCATATGCCCACCCTATCTCTATAGGCACGCATGGCAAAAAGCCTGCTAAATATCCCTGACATATATTACTACTACACCTCCAGGTCAACTTCCATATCAACTCCAATGAAGAAAGGCCAACTGAGGGTTGATTCATTTTCAGACATATTTTTAACCCTTAAAATATCCATCACCATATGTGAGCAAAAGTCATTGAAATACGGTTTTATAGCGAGGGGTGGGAAAGAAACAACCAGACGCTGCTGTTTGTTCTTGGGTTCTCTAAGTCACAACGGACGGGAGTGAAGGGCACCCAGAAAGGATTTCAATATGCTATTTCTGGCTGAAGTCCCCGAAATGGGCTTCCTCTGCTGCTGCAGCATCAACGCTGCTCTATATTTTTATGCTATCTATATCTTCACATGTTTGGCATCATCGTGGTGGCCACTGGCAGCGCAATAGATGAGTGGGCAAAGCATGAAATTAAAAGATATTCTTCCCGCATAGAGCTGACTCTGCCAAATCTCGGCCAATAACAGCCAAACCCCAGAATGTTTATTTTTAAACTAGGGCAATATACCATTAGTTCTCGAGTTTCATTCGATTGATTTTCAAGCAAATAACAATAAAATTAACCCGTAGGTAGGACAATCTTTGAGTGATGGATGAGAGGGCTCCAGCCAGCGCCGAACCTGACGCGATGAATTGTCGGTTTCCCCGGGGGACACCCGGGCAGAGCTGGACACAAGCCAGGCTGGGGCCAAAAGGAGTTCCCTGCTTCATCACCTCAGCAAAGCTGGATTCCACGACCTTCTGAGAAAAGCCTATATATAATTTTTGCTGAATGGGCCCCTCAGTTAACAGCAGAATCCAATTTGTAATTTAGCCTTAAATGCACACTCCACAAAAAGCTATCAGGTAAGAAAAAAAAAAAAAACCTGACATGTAGATAAAAATGCTTTTTGACATACGTAAGTAAAAACTAATACTATGGCATTTCTCAGATTAGCCAGTTGAAGCACGCATACACTGAAAAAGTTTCAGAGTATAAGCATTTACTTTGTTTTTACATTTTTTGGACCAAGAAAATATTTATGAAAAGAATAATAAATAATTAATTTTACTGGCTGCAAGCTGGGATTCTTTCCTGGTTAAACTATATGCAGTG
Source organism: Calidris pugnax (assembly GCF_001431845.1). Lineage (NCBI taxonomy): Eukaryota > Metazoa > Chordata > Aves > Charadriiformes > Scolopacidae > Calidris > Calidris pugnax. The sequence goes on along the minus strand of NW_015090842.1, from coordinate 4,364,123 downwards.
AAATGGCATTTAAATTATATGAGAGAATTGATTCAAATGGCTTCCATTAGCAATTTGGCAGGCTGCTGTGAATTGCTCCTAATCAATTTTAAATAATGCTATCCTATCTGCGAATGGAGGCATCCTCATGTTAAACATCTCCACACTGAAGAACTGGAAATCAGTGGCTAAAATACAAATTTCTCCATATCTTCTTATAACTCTTTGTATTTAACAATGTGCCATCAGTGAAACTAATGCAGAATAAAATAACCACATGTATCCTCAGAGAAGTGTTCTGGGCCCTAAAGGTTTTCTCTTTCATCTTACATTAATGAATATTTCAAACTAAAGTTGTTCTAGGCCATTTTATGGTACAATCGTATCTTAATTTTGCTTGAGATTTTATCAATCAAGAGTAATTAGATCCATTTGGGCTGTAAATATTCAGCATACATGTAGCATAACCATTTGAACAGGTGTGTTTGTTTTGTGAGGATTTTTATTAAAAATAATGAAAACTGCTAACATGTCAGCAGACACGCCGAATTTTCTGCTTGATGTCTCTGGTTGTTTAGAGGAGACATTTACAGTTTCAGACCAAACTTTTTTCCTGCGAAATCTTTGTACGGCACGAGAGAATAAATTCTGCTCGTGAGGATCTAACATCTTCTTTAAGTAGCACAAAGGACACACTTTGATGGTGGGCATAAGAAAATACAGAAATTAAACCAGAGCAGTTTCTGTTAATCTAGGCACACTGTTCAAAATAAACCTGTAAATAGAATTATAAAAATATTAAGTGTGAAATATCTTAAACTGGCAACAAAATCTTACCTATCATTTCAATATCGTTTTTTACAGTATAATTTGACTCCATTTGCCACGCAAAGAAACAGGGCTGGTTTAGATACAGAAAAATTCTGAGATGTGACCTCAATAACACAGTTTGAGGTGGCCACAACCTTCACTGGTTTGCTGTGGCTGGTGAGGCAGGTACTAATGCGAGTCAGTAACTGTGTGTCTGTCTCTCTTGGAACAGAATCTCAAAAAAGCTTGTCCTGATGGTTTCAATGACTCTGGTATTCAAAAAGTCTCTTTCCTTACTCTGATGTCTTTGCAATGTCCAACTCTTAACGGATCATATTTGATACTGAGTCTTCTAAATAAAAAATAAAACAAGGGCTTCATCATATACACAGATGACTGGGCCTTGTTGCAGAAAGCTTTTTAAATAGAAGAATTAACATACCAATGGTAGCAAGAACATTACAATGAGACGAAACTAATGAAATAAAATGGGATCAGTTTAGAAAGCAGTGTTTAAATGTGATCTGCTTATATTTTATACCACCTTCTTCATAATGGAAAAGTACACAATAAACCATCATAAACCAGTGAAAAAGCAGATCCAAAACCAGGAAAAAAGCAGACTCAAAAACAGAGAGGGAACACACATTTTGTGAGCTGGGGAGGTCTGGGGAGAGAGAACATGAAGTGCTTTTTGAACATGGAGAAAACAGTTCTTTAACAGACTGTGACTGCTAAAGTAAATCAAGGATTTACTTTACAAAGCAGTAAACATGGCGACGAGGAACCGCTTCAGAAGCCCGTAAAGTGAAGTGCTGTAAGTAAATAAAGCCATCCCACACACTTCACTGTTCAGTCCCAAACATTAAAGCAGGGCTTTCAAGAATCAGAAGAGTTAGCATGAGTTATGGCACAGGGCACCTTTGCTTATTTATACTCTGCCAACCCCCTCTCCGACTCTTCCAAAAGAAAGTGTGGAAAAATAGAGGATGAACAGGCAGATGGAGCTATTTCCAAACCTACTTTTCTCTGACCTTGCCATGAGTAGCACCAACAGTTCTCAGCTTTGTGTTAGGGCTTGAGATGCTCAGAGCAGTGTCCACCGCTGTTGGCAGAGTTCCCTCCACGCGTGGAAGTGGGTGCTGCTCATGATGGTGAGACCACACGTGTCACTGCTGGTGTGCAAAGCAGAGCTGGAGAGTCTGTGGCTTCCTGCTCAACCGGAGTCCTGCAAAGTTCCTCTTTGGCACCGCAAGTGTTTCTAGATTTCACTTAAACCAGCAGGTGCCAACATTAAATATATACAACTTTCTTTCCATAATGAAAACAAAGACACTGAAAAAAAGATTGCCTCTTTCTTGTTTTCCTTGTGAAATCTGCTTAAATCATTACCTACCCAAAACTGCAGTTGCAAATGCTTGCTGATGTGAGAAACTTGATATTAAATTTTTTCTTGCCAAAGATTTTTGTGGTATGTAAACTACTTCAAAATAGAGGTCTACAGAGAAAAGTATTAACACAACCTACAGAGGAAACAATTAACACAACCTTAATGCTAAACAATCTTTGAACTCAGCACATTTGGACAAGACTACTTATCAAAAAATTACTGTTCTAATTTCTGTTGGTTGCTAAACAAGGTAATACAGTAATACTTACCACAACAGTATTATGCAATGATCGAGTTTTAATGCACACCAGCATTCAAGAAATTAGATATAGCAATAATCTCTCATGACTACTTAAATTTTAATCACTTTTTTATTGTTATATTGCAGGAGTCAAGAGTAGAGTAAACAACGCTCTTAACCCCACTGGGCTTTAAGCAGGTACTCCTTACAGAAATGCAAAGATGTTAGCAATTTCTACTGTTCAGAGACACTAAAAAAGTCTGCCGTCATTCAATACCCCCTTGTATCATTAAAAGATTCTTATACAGCTCATTCACTGTCAGTTCAGATACCGTAAATCCGTCAATAGTATTGGAAAAAAAATAGCTAAATTATCAAAACAACATTTCAACAAGTCTTTAAGCCAATGTTTTAGAAAAACATTTTGTTTGAAGATTTTTCTCAAACCTGTACAAGATGAAAAAAAGCATACAAAATCACATTGCCTAAGCTTGCTAAAGTAATCTAGGATTGCTATTGAGAATGAGTGCTACAGAAATAAACAGTATTATTTGCCTGGCTGAGTAGGACAGCTAGTAAATTAAATCTTCCATGTCTTCTTCAAATATTTTTAATGAAGAGGTTTGTATCTATCCCAGAAATAAAATCCTGGAAGTTTAACAAATCGCTGTTTTCTACATCAGATATGGACACGTGTTTGACCAATTCCCTCCTCAAACAGCAAACCACACACACACAAACATTGAACCTATGAAAATTTACACAAAGTGCAGATTTCAGCCATGGGTACATCTGCTCTCAAACACAACTTCACAGTGCTGATGCAGGCAAAGTCACTCAGATGTAACTCAAATCCAGTGCTGGAGCATTATTGCTTCCAATGGACAAGAGTTTTCTCACCGTTGTTGCGCGATGGTTTAGGACAAAAAAACCGAGAATATCTCAGTACTAAAGAGTCCTGGAATATATTTAATATCTTATTTAGAAGGCAAAAAACCCTTATATAAACTTCTTTCATACTGTCCCTTCATACTGCCTCCTATTATCAGCTTCAGACAACTCCCCACGGCACCTGATTTAGGTATTATACACCCCCCGTAACTTAGAGGGTATTTCCATCACCCAGCTGTATCGCCGCTCAGCCATCCTTATGGCACTTGGAATAAACTATGCAAATAAACACTATGAACAGTTTTGGACCTTCACTGTATGTATTTTTCTCTTCTGACTTCCCCCATCACTGGTAATGCATTCATCACTTTAGAAAGCAAAGAAGAAACAGGTACAAAAGCAAGACCTTTCCTGTTCTTAAAGTGTCTGATAAATATAAATATCAGCTTTACATACACGGCTCATGACATCTTATGACATTTTAAAGTGTATTTAATAGCTTAAAAAAACCTCCTCTAAATGGCTTTAGTCATTTACTGTAAATGTCCACTATAGGTCACATGCTCATCAGATGGAGTACATTTAGCATGTATTTATGGGCTTACTGTTGCTTTTCAAAACAAAAAGATATAAATCTTAATACTCTCAGTTCTAATGTATGGATACAAGCCATTAATCACTCTGACAAACATATGTAGGCTGTAACCCTGTATATGCTTTAAGAATAGAAAGCAGATGAATACAGCAGTTTACACCTTCGGGTACATCTCCCTAACCCTCATCATTTGGAATTTGGTAAAGAAGTGACAAGATGTGCTCTTCTTTCTGTAAATAGCATAGATCAAATTAGATAGTCACCTGCAGGCCATCACCTTTAAGGGATTTTTGAATGAGCCAAAGCAGGCAGTGAACATTGACCATGAACTGTCAATTCTTCACACAGATTCAAAGAGTCTTCATTTTTCCTTTATATTTAACCTTACAAACAAAAAAGGACATTTAAAAGAACAGCACGTAAGTGTCAAGTCTTAGAGATCCCACTTCTGTTTCTACTAAAACCAGTGCCGAACTCCCATTGATTTCAGCAATCACAAAAGAGCCATTTCAGAAACTACCACCTCATGTTTTATGGGTTTGGCTTTCTTCTCTGACTCTGCTACTAGAAGTAATCACAGAATTGTAGGGGTTAGAAGGGACCTTCAGAGATCCTGTTCTAAGAAAATGCAACAGACAGGTTTAAGTCAACACATTTACATATTATTAAAAGCAAGTCTCCCAAATCCTGTATGTTTTCAGACAAGAGTATTACACAAAAGTCTGCTAAAAGAATGACCTCCGCACATCTCAATTTCAAACTTCAGTAGTGGAAGATAATAAAAATATTTGATGCAGCTGATGGATTAATTTAAACATATTTGTAAGCAGTCAAAAGGAATTGTCTGATAAGAAGACAAAATTAAATTGCAACCATTATCTTGCTAACCTACACAAAACAGGATGCAAAAAAATAATTGGTAACATTGGCAGGTGTTATTTCTCCCAGAAAAGCATACAATACATTATCTCAGTGACAGCATTCAGCAGAGAAGCCAATGCTTCCTGTATAGATTTGGGGTTAGGCTAAAAACTTTAAATCTTGTTTGCAATTCTGGAAATGAGGTACGCAATAGAAGCCAAAACCAATCTGATTGTGAGACATCAAACTTTTTTCCCCTTCCTGAAGGCAAGGAAAGGAAGAAGAATCAATAGAAAGAAAAACAGATCTTCAAATACCACATTCAAGTTTTCTTTATACATGGAAAAATGGACAATCTTCCCATTCCTGCCTTTTCTGTTCTAATCCCCCTTACACAACCTCTCTTTACATCTTTCAATGTATTTTTCCCATTTCGTGATTGGTTTTTGCTTCCCCATGCTCGACACTCCTCTGAACTCTTTCATGTCAACCTTTACTCTTCCAACAGTTTTTTATTTATTCTCCTTGTTTAAATACCTCCTTAAGTCCCACCTCTTTCACAGAGCCTCCTGGTTCAAAGCCCTGCACCCCACCACTGACCCACTCACACAACTTCGACTGTGAGTCTGCATGAGGGCTCTGTCTCCTCAACACCCTCCAAAACAATGTGGACAAAAGATCTGAAACACGCATGCCTCATGTTCAGCAGCTCTGTTTAGAGAGCTGGGGGTCTTCAGCCTGGAGAAGAGAAGGCTCCAGGGAGATCTTAGAGCCCCTTCCAGTACCTAAAGGGTACAATGCAACATATACGTCAGGTATCTTACGTTTTGCTGTTATCTATAGTATCCCTTTATGGCTCAGACAAAAGAGATGCTGAATTAAAAGGGGGGAGGAGAAACCTACACAAATAAAAAAAAATACCTAAGACAACAGGAAAGCAAATAGAAAAAAAACTTTTAGAATACATCAGGTACAAGCATTATATTTGCTAAACTTGATCTATAGCTACAACTTTGAAACAAATTATGAAATTAAGGTTTCTGAAACCCATTTGCCTGGAGATGATGACACACAAGACACTAAAAACCAATTTGTCTGCATTCCCGTAGAAAATATAAGCAACATCAAGAGCCTTTGTACATTTAAAATCAAAACCCATTCTCTCTTAAAAGTCATAAATAGTACCATGTAGAATTCTTACTAATATTGCAACTACCCACATTGCCCTAGTTCATACGGGTAGTACCAATAAAATACTCTCCCCTGAGTCAAACCTTTGTGAAGTTGTTCACTTAAAGAATTATCTACATTAGAACCATTAACCTTGGGGCTCAGCACAGCTGCAACTCCTGATCCAGCCAATGACTTCAGAGATCAAAATATGATTTCTGGAAAAAAAACAACAAACCAGCAGTTTCTACAGCAAAATTTTATATTATAAATATAATATTTAATATTTGTAAAGATTTTTATATTTCACTGATACCAGAGGAAAAAAACCCATTTTTCCTCAAACTGGATGAACTAAATTACTTTAAAAGTTTAGAATCTTTTACTTTCAAAATGAACAATACAAAGTTCACTACAATAAAGAACATAATTCAAAGGAACTTTTCACGCCAAATGCTTTGCGTACAAATGGATCTGGGCTCTATTTTTACTGGAACTTTGTCGTGTTTTGTGAAAACACTAATAAAAATGTTCATTATAGCTTAGGAAATGTGTGGGGGGAGATGTCTTTAACCAAGGCAAGGCTCAGTCCATGTTAGATGAATCTCTATTTAGACCACACACAGTGGTTAATATTTGCCAAAGAATGTAGCTTTTTACAGCAACCAGGTCAAAAAGACGGTATATCAACTTTCAATTGAGTTAAAAATAATGCAAAAATGTTTAAGTTACATCTTCAAGACCTCATCAGCTTTTAATTTAAATGGCTGCTGGGAACAGTATACAAAATCATACTTTATGAAGTTTTGAAATCTAGGGTCATCTTTCATAACAAATAATCCAATAAAACTGAAGTTAACCTCTGAATGAATAATTTCAACTACAATAAAGCAGAAAGCAGTTTCGAGACTCAAGCTTAATACACTGAAACTTTGAAGACCTTTGAAACTGAACCAACAGATTTACAGAAGAACTGGGTCTCATCCATCTACCATCCAACCCGCCACAAGAAGCTATCGGATTTTCATCACTGAAGTTGGAGCAATTATTGGGCCCCCACTCTAACTACAGGAGACACTAATGTCTTTCATAACAAAAAGCAGACAGCTCAGATCTGTACTCACAGGATGAGAAGGATTTTTGGGGGTTGCACATATTCTTTTTCAAAAATACTTTCTTCTCCACAGCCCCCACGCTTGTTATAGCTCTGCACATCCATTACTACACTATACAGATAGTGTATTTTAGCATTTTTCTGCTAAATGCTAATATTATTTAAAACTCTTATATTTTAATGAACATTTGACAGGTTTCTGACAAGACAGGAGGAGTATTTCCTGGCCTGCACAATCCCAACATCGTCTCAACCACAAAAGAAAACAAATATTAAATTTTTTTCAAACAAGCACTCTCTTATTTCTTTTGAGTATGATTAAAACTTAAATTAAAATAAATTCAAAACATTTTATGATTCTCCAAAAGAAAACCAATTCTCTTAAAACCACTTTTGCAGGTTAAATTCATAGGAGAAGAAGAAAATTGGGTTGCAATATAGCACAAGTTAAATGTTCAAGTGGGAGCCTGAGGAACACTAGCTGCACCTCACGTAGTCACCCATCCTGCTACTGCCACAACCATGATGGCCCTCGAATTTTCAAATCCTGCCTGCACAAGCTATGACAGAAATCCCGAGGCAAAAATAAATACTTCATATATAATTAAAGACTATACCCAGATATTCACAGAAGCAGAGTTCTCACCCTCTAATGCCTAAGGAAGAATACAAAAATATGACACTGCCTTGGGATACTCTCCTACTCTCTAACAAGTTTTAAGCTCAGGACATCCAGAGTCAGAGACAGTACTTTGGTGTGTAACAATATTTTAAATAACTTTCCTTTCATTAATCTAATTGCTCCTGAGTCCATGTAAACTTCAGCAGTCATGAAGCCCAGAAAGTTTCAGCTTTGCTATTTCCTTCTGCAGAAGCGTTCAAATACAACTTTGAATGATACGATTAATTTGAACTGGTTTTATATGTGAAAAGAAAAAGCACTCTGATTAAATAATCCAGAACACCACCACAAAAAGAAAAAGGCATGAGAAGATCAGAGTTGCACCATGAAAATGATCACATTTATTCAGTTAAAATACAGAAGCCTAAGTCTTTAGAGAATGAAAATTCTATCAACTTAAACAGAAAATTCAATAAAAATGTTTCATAAATCTGAGCAGAAGCTTTAGGCTTTGACTCATTACTGCTACTCTTTCTCAGTTTTCAAATCTTTCTCAAGAATTCTTGTACTAACAAACAGATCCTCACCACAAATGCTGTCATTTGCAGATTGAAAAATTTAAGTGCAGCTGCACAAGACAGTATACTTTTTTAAACAGAGGAGCAAAACAAAACACGTCTCATGAGTAACTCTTAATCTGCCAGCAAATCAATTATAGAGAGCTTCTGTAAAAAGCATCTGAAAATCTGCTTCCAGTCAACACAACTTAGCCATCTGGTTCCCACAGATATCTGCCAGGAATGGGTTGCAAAACCAAATTAACGGTGATTACACAAAAATATTCAAAATTTAATTTAAGGTTGCCAATCACTTTTGTAGTCCTTCACATGCATGTTGAAAGAATCCTCCACTCACCTCTTTGAAGTTAATGACATGTTTAAACCCCCCTAGAAAAATGGCTACAACTCCATTTAGCAGATTTGTTTTAAATTAGCTTTGTCAACATCGTTGCAAAGTGTCAGGAAGGACACAGCATCTATGTGGTCTTCACACATTCCTCAGTTAAAATATAAAGGGAAACTTCCTTCAGTAATTATTTCAGTAGGAACCTGACTTGCTTTAAAGCAGAGTGATATCTCTAACTGTTTTATTAATGCTGGATGAATGCAATTTTGGACAGCATCAGAAATGTCAGTTTACCTACTGATAGCTATTCATTATGCTTCTCTTCACCAACTGTTCCATCACACTTGTTGCCAGTAGCCCAAGTCTATTCTAGATGCCCTGTGTGCAACCAGCTACTATAATACTCCTTCTCTTTTTCTTTTTTTTTAACACTGTTTTATTAATGCTGGATGAATGCAATTTTGGACAGCATCAGAAATGTCAGTTTACCTACTGATAGCTATTCATTATGCTTCTCTTCACCAACTGTTCCATCACACTTGTTGCCAGTAGCCCAAGTCTATTCTAGATGCCCTGTGTGCAACCAGCTACTATAATACTCCTTCTCTTTTTCTTTTTTTTTAATCCCAGTATCTCAAACAGGCAGTTTGTAAAAATTCACACTGTTTAATGACCACCAATACAAAGTTAATCTTCCAAGGCGTCACTCATCACCTGGTCCTTTTTCAGCAAGCACAATGAAGGATACTGATAACCACACAAGAGATACTAACCTTAGATAGATGTGCAAATAATCCTTTCACAGGGGAATAGGGCTGTAATTTTATCCATCTATATTTTTAAACCAGGGAAAGTGCTCCGACAAATCACAGAAATAGGTTTATATTTCTTATTGGAAGACTTACAGTGAATTACAATACAAGGAGTAAATACTTCTCGTTTCAAAATTATCAGTTAAAAAGTCTTTCATTCCATGCTTTAAAAAAAAAAAAGGCTAATGAAGATTAAGAGAAGAAATGAGAAGCACCTAGATTTCTCAGCAGCCATAGTTTCATCATTCCAATAACATCAAATTGTTTTCATTTCTGTTGCAATCTTGCAATACAAGTACATAATTCTATATGTAGCTTGAAATACAGGAATCTCGGGCATTACTTCTGTTATCAGAACCAGATTTTGAGGTACTCATTTTTATTACATTTAGTAGAACTTTTTTTAAAAAATAAAAAAGTTTTTTCTCATGGCTTTTAATTTAAACAATAAAGTTTAAAAGAATTTAAATAAATTACTCGGACCCAGTTTAAAGATGTAAGAAACCCTATGTGTTATCTTTAATTTTAGAGGAAAACACACATGTAAAATATCCTAGCACATTAGGAAGCCACATAATTGCAAAACTCTATTAATATTTCTAAATTTTTGGTTTTGATCAAAGCGAGCACTCCTGTAATGCAAATCTGTGACTCCAAACCCCCAAAACAGTGTAAATTAAAGCACAAAAAGCTAATCTCTAGCCACATTTCAGCACGGATACTAGTTTACTTTTGAAACACTTCCTTCAAAAAATGAAAGATGCCATGGAGAAATCCAAGCAGAATCCAGGGTGACTCCAGAAGGGAGCTTTTGTCAGTCTCCTTTTTAAACCTTTCCCACAGGATGTCACTATTGCTCCATGTCAGCAGGGAGCGGGACCGACAGGCCTTGGGTACCTCGGTTCTCTACTCTCCACAAGGCAATGTTTAGGTATGTCCTATTTTTGTAAATAGGACTACAACAAAGACGTATCCCTCTCAGCTGCCATGTTACAAGCCCCGATATTTCCTGACCTATAAACAAGTTAAAGCCTGCTACAGTCCTTCCAGCCTGGAAAACTAGACCACTAATAAACCTGGAAACAGTGGTGTTAACGTCAGTACATTGTGCCTATTTCAGTAGCACATACTCGAACCAAAGACATTAGAGAATTCTCTTCCTTAAATCCCTACATTTTCACCCTTTAGGGCTCTATAATTTATTTTCCAGATATTCATGCCATTGGATAGACTTTTTTCTAACAAAATAGTGACATCTCGTGGTGGCACTCAGAAATCCGAGCTCAAACACATCACGTTTCTTCTGCAGGAAATAGAAAACAAACCTATCACTCCTCAAACTTACAGTCCAAACCCCACCAGTTTCTGGTGCTGTAGTCAAGTGCTGAATGTCATACGAGATGACATTCAAAAGAAATTCCATATCAATCCAGACGCTACAGTCACCCCTTTAGAGATGAGAGGTCTCCACATGTCCCTGCCTGTAGCCAACCAGCCAACCTCCCCTCCACTACTTCTGTTTGACAGTCAAACATGCAAGTTCTAGGTTTGGAAGTAACTTCTCAGAATCACACATTCCTGGGAAAAATCTTTGCAAGAAAAATAAAATCAATGAGAAGAAAGATTTTCCAAAATACCATGGGCCAAATTAACCTTAGCTACTAAGACATGGAAGTCCACTCGGTCAAAAATAAATTTTAATCAACACACCTCTAATTATACTTTCAATGCTCACTTTGTAGGGCTTTCAGCATTCATATTCTGTTTAGTCAGTATCTTACACAGATGGACACCATTTTTCAAAGGTTTTCTTGGAATTTGTTTGTTTACGCTTTGTTATTGCAAATATATTTGCTTCAGTAAGGTAAAAGCAAGAATGTTCATCCTGTTGACAGTTCAAAAAAGCTAAAGTAGGGTTGTTTGGTTTGTTGGGTCTTTTTAGCATTTTATAGTAAATATTTTCTTGTTATGAAAATGATGTATTTTGTACAGTCTGTTAGTGCTGCTTAATGGATACTGACACTTAATGAACAATGTATTTGTAAAGTGCTGTACCTAAAACAAGGCGTCAGCAGCAGAAATCAGAAAAGAAAATTTCCCATTCTGCCATTACCATATATGCAATGTAACAATAATGAAGACCAGGTGCACACATGTGTGAGCTATTTTATACAAGAACAGCAAAACTGTCACTGTGGTCAGCAGTCTGTGAAGAATATAAACTAGAAAAATTACAATGTTGCAAAGGAAAACCCCCTAAAGTAATTACTGAAGTTTATTTAGCAGAATATGCACCTTTGCTACTCTTAAGGTATTAGTGTTACAGTTTGCATTACCCAATATTTCAAACGACCTGCCATCTTCAGCCTCCCAGTTTAAGCCAATTATGCCAGTTTTTATTGTGCTCGGGACTGAAGTTAAAGCCAACGGGAAAACATCCCGTGTCAACAACTCACTGGTCCCAGATATAATTCCTTGGTTGCTCTGCTCTGCCTCTTCCAAAACAGACAAAGTGATGGGTCCAGTGCTCTACGAGGCAGAAATCAATTTCCCTTCACAAAATGATAGATGTCATAATGCACTTGCAACTTTTCTGAGAAAACTCCGAATCTTGCAATACTTAATGATTTTTCATGGTTGCAAGGCAGAGGATAAAACTGAGATGAATCAAAATCCATAAGGCAAATGATTAAACCTTTCGTTTAAAAATCTCAAGGTATTAAAGACTACCTGATAATTTTTTGGCATTTGACTCTTGGCACAGACAGCTCTTTTGCCTGGACTCTACAAGGAGCTTGTGGAACAAACCAGGTCAGAAATACCGAAGAGGTCAACAACCCAAAACAGGCTCTTCTTACAGAACAACATATTCTGAGATTTGGCCAAGAGCTCTACCAACAACAAAATTTAATTCCTTTCTTTTTCACCAGAATAATCATCTTTCTACATGAGTAAATAACCTTTATTGTTTCTGTAGCTGCTCTCTGTACATATTCCTGAAACTTGTTTTCCACAGGTTTTCAGACGTCTTGCTATGGTTTAATCATCACCATCAAAAATTCATATTCGGTCTAATGAGTCTAAAACCAACCGGATCGGGGGTTTTTGAAGAGCCTCGGGAATTTTCAAGGCCAACTCTCTTTGAGGTGCCTGAGGAATCAGTCTCCTTAGCAATAAAGGAAAAATAAAAACATAGATATAAACTTATGGTGTCAACGTCTGAAATCAAAGGAAAACATGACAAAACCAGCCGTGAAAATAGTTGCAAGAAGAAGAGAGTGGTCATGCAGGAGTTAAAAAAACCTACACAAATTATAAAGCATATATTATAGCTTCTCATTTCAGGCGTGATACCACAAAATCTTAATCATGCAAAGAACTGCTTTGTTTCCTCATCAAAAGATAGGGAACTAGAGGGAAGTTTTAGCTCATTTAACTCATTGTTAATGACAGTGCAAGAATTCTTTCATCAAAATAATTTAAAGTAATGTATTCATTCCTTTATATCTAATTAAAAATATCCTGGAGGGCAAATCTAGATAAACCCACAGTCACCTTGGTACAGAAGGGTTGGGTGAGGTCTCAGAACACAAACCCCAGGGGCTGTAGGGTGGGAGGTGGGATGGAGAAAGGCTGCGCAGGGGAACCTGCACCAACACGCCGTGGAGAACAGCTCTGCCAAGGCTGCTCTTTGTGCCTCCGTGCCACCTGGAACGGGACTAAAGATGGGAATCACCATCACTCAAATGCCCTGCCCGTTTCTCTTCTCTAGAAGTGGGCATGGAAAGAGAAAGAAAGAAAAACCTGCAAGCGATTCCAGTGCTGTTCTCCACTGGAAGGAAAAGAAACCCCTTCCAACTCCATAGAGGACTTCGCCAGCCCAACCCAGCGAGTGAATAATTGAACGGGACGTGATCTGAATCAGGCTCCAAAGACACGGCCGAACTGTTTGAAATGCAGTGTTGATTCTCCAGCTTTTTATGTACCAGAAAGGTCCTTTAACAACCCAGCAATATGAAGAGAACGGGTTATGCTTAAATAAAGCAGAAGTCGCAGAGAAAAAAGTCAATTAAATACTAAATTGTTTAATTTCTCAAACAAATTAAATACAAAGGAACATTAAATATTTACTTTCTCTTAAAAAAAAAAAGTAGTGATCCGTAACTCTGAAAAATCATTCTCCAGATAGCAAAAATTTCATTATATTCTTACAAACAAAACGTTAGGTTTTTGGCAACACATTTTTTAAGACTTATAGAAACTAGTTTTATACAACCAAACAGATGAAGTAGTTTAACTATGCATTCTGACACGTTTGCATGTATATAATTTCTCCAGGGGGCTTGTGGGTGCCTGTCAGGAAGTCTCTAGATTCATGTTTATGTTGGCCAATTACTTGACCGTGTTGGGAAGACAACCCACCACCTTCTGGTGCTTCTGAGCCATTAATGAAGTTTAGATGTCCTGTGAAATACTCTTACAAGTGGGTTGTGCAAACTATACTAGAGGAAGGATTGGAAAGCAGGATTGAAATCACTTTCATCACCATCAGATACGCACTGAGATGCTTTGTGTTCAAGCAATGAAAGCATCAAATAAAATGTTTGGTTACTACAGCTTATGGAAAGGATAATATTAGATACCTTAAATTGCTAATCTATTTTCCTCTGGTTTACATTCTATTGCACTGTTCCAAACATTTGACATTTTAATAAAATCGTTACTACATTTTTTTTTCCTCCAGCACCTCCAGAGCTTTATTATCTTTAATCAAGGCAGCTGAAATGTTCCCAAGGTCTACAACATTCACCTCACTGCTTTCTCCTTCAAGAAAGATTATCTACTGCACCTATCACCTGTCCTGCATATTGTCCACTGTTTTACGGATCAAATCCACGGTCTTCTGAAACCCTGACTGCTCTACCCTGGCACGAGTCAGGCACAACCTCCTAAGTACAACACGCTCTGATGCATCACCGATATAAAACACAGCCACTACCTTTCAAAGGCTTTTATTTCTTCTTATTTCCAACTGATACCAACCAATCACTGCACCTACCCATGGGTATCATTTGCTGATTTTGAGAGCAGCAATACAGAAATAAATAAGAGCTTTTTAGAATTTGTATTACAAAACTGACCACATGCCATTTCTTCTTAGGCATGACCATTTTTTCTACACATAGATCTAGAGGGCAGCTCCAGAAGCAGTTATATGTATTATAAAGTATTTCTTTAAATATATAATTCTTCAGACTGTAGACATTTTAAAAGATAAATGAAATGGTAAATGAAAAAAAATGTACTTGTATACCAGAAAAATTCCAAGAGAAAGCTAGAATTAAAATTAGACTTATTAAAAAAATGCAATTTTCAATAATTGACTTGATTTTGAAGGTTACAAACCAATTCTTGGTTTTCCAACTATATTCTAAACAAAAACTATGGCCAGTATCAAATAAGTGTTTTAACCTTCTTATCTGTTCTTTCCAAATTACCAGGGAAATTTGCCACCTCTTCCACCTTCCCCCTTTCAGCCCTAATTGCCCCACTCCAAACTGTGGATGTCTCATTCCCCTCCCATTTGGGGTGACAGAGCCCCAGTACTGACCTTGCACTGCACCATCCCAGTAGCTCAGAGGCTGAGAGCTGAAGGAACCGGGGAGAGGAGGACATAAAGGAGCCGTGCTCATTTCCCACTTGATAACTGGGTCTGTTAACTTAAAGTTTACTATCAGTTACCTAAATTATAACCAGAAACCCAAACGTCAATCTATAGCCACAGCTCCAGATGTAACCATGGAATAACAATCAAAAGTATTGTAATTTTATCCTTCATTACACTCTCTCGATAAGATGTGCTATCAATCACAGACACATACTGTTTCAGTTCCTGATTAAATTTGAAGTGACTTGTTTCACAATGAAGTTTCTCAGGAACCCTAATACAGATTTTTTGTTTGTTTGCTTGCTTAAGGCACTGCATAACAGGTATCCTATTGCAATAAAACTCAAAAAAAATGAACCAATTTTCAAGATATAAAGAACCTTAAGCAGATTTAAAATGATTAAACAAAGGTATTTTGAGAGGGGAGGAGATTACCTAAGGCTTGTCGACTCTTAATTCTGTGTTAATTTAACACTAAATCCACTAGATAAGTATAAACCAGGACTCAATAGAGTGCCTTATCCTCCAGATGACTTCTGTATCATTCAGATAAAGAACAAGTCCACGTTGCTGACCAGGATCACTATCAGGAATATTACTTTTCGCAGTATTACAGTTCCATTGCTTTTGCATCAATGAAACTCACCCTCTTAAAGCATAAACAAACTGCTCATTCGCAAAGTGAGATTCACCGAGTTAAAAAATTAAGTTGTACAGATCAGAAATGTAATCATGGGAGACAAGCTCTGAGAGTTTTTCAATCACTGTGGGGCTGCATCAATTTAAAGTCATGTTACATTAAAGAGAAAAACGTCTGGGAAAGTCTCCCAGTTGTCACTTTAGATTAGATTTGTTGTTGTTATCAGACTGTGCATTTTGTAGGCTTTTTTACATTTTAAAGATATTGCCTCATGCAGCTCCACAGCGCATAAAGAAACATGGAACATAAGATTTTTAAATCAGATTGTCTAGAGATTGGGAGTTCGCACAAATTAACTGGTAGTCTTAAAAAAAAAACCAAAAAACACACATGCACATCTTCTTGAAGGCTATTAACATTTAAACTTTAACTATCTATCACAGAGTCCCAGGAAAGCCACTCAATTTAACCTTTTTTTGTTTTTTAAAGAAGTCCCACTTCGAAGTGAAGTCCTGCCATTTTACATTGATAGAAAGGTCAGAAGAAAGAAACAGAAAGTTTCAGTTCTTTCAATAATAAAACTGTACACAGCAGGGAATCTGATGCTGCTGGTCTTCTCAATTGCACGGTTTTGTTGCATAAGTAAATTTTCATCTACTCATCTACGTTAACAGATTTACTTATTTAACCTACATTATTTTCTGTTAAAATGGTTCTCAGAAGTAGACTCTCATATCAGCCAACTGCACACTCAGCAGAAGATACCAGATTTACACACAAAAATAAAATTGAATAATTTTAGTTAATTTCTGCTTGATTTCAAACTGACCTCTGATTTATTGCATTTCCCAGAGCTTCAGACAATTCTCTTAATTACTCTGATTGTCAAGCTGTCACATAAAGGATTCTTGAATGTTACTGTATGTATTCACATCGTCAAGCACTGTCTCACACAGGCAAATGCAGCAAAGCCACCAAATATGTTGCTAGACATTACTATTTCAAGCAAATATTCAAAATCATATTCATAGAGCACAACAATTTTCATAAAAACAGATATTAAAATTATAGCTTCTAATATGAAGTCGGGGTTTTTTCTTATACAGCTGTTAAGTCTAGTATTCAGTAATCGTAATCTTTCTGAAAAAATGAACTGCTGTGAGACAGCCTGCCTCCGAGTGGAATGAAACTCTTTTCTACTACGTAGTAGTTGAGTGTTGGCATAAAAAAGCCACTCCCAATCTTCTCAGTTGCCACAGATGGGCCAAGCTAAACCCGACCTCTAAGAAAAATCTTTCTACTCCAAGAAAAGACAACACACCAGCAACGTCTGGCATTTTTAAGTCCCCCATTTACATGAGACCTACCACACTTATGGAAAAGTCCAGAGACTGACATCTAAAAGAACCTGAAGGTGGACTTTAAGCCTTGTGACGACCACCAGAAGTAAGAAGAATCTTATCCCGAAGCGTGACAGCTGTAACAAGCTATGTCTTAGAATAGTACATCTTTAATCTAACACCACAGCCCTAAATCTGTTCTGGTTCTACAAATGCCTCTAGTTATTTCATTTTTATCAGTGAAGAAAATGAAATAAAAAGTATTTCATACTTAACACCAAACAGACCATGTTATCCCAGAAGACGTGCTTAAATAATTTAGCTGTTAAAAGAATCTTTAACTATAAATGTACTAAATTCCAGTGCAAAAGATTAACTACAAAAGAAATTAACACTGCCTTAGGAAAGAGAGATAACATTTTTCTAAAGCATTTCTAAAGCTTTTTGATATGCTATTTTTTAGAATTATATCTGGAGAGAACTAATATTTTTAAATGAGACTTTCAGAGCTGCTCAAATTGCAAAGTAACATTTGTGCAAGTTCAAGAATTCTGTTGAACTTGTTTTGATCCTACTAAAAAAAATAATCAGTACACAATCTTCACCCATTTAAAGAATAAATACCCAGTAATGAGACTTTAGCAATAAAAAAACATTTAAATAATATTCACCTAAAAAAAAATATGTTGGCCTTGGTTCTATCAACAACTTTGTCACAACATATCAAAGCTAAATAACATTTTCTCCCCTCAACAACTTAAAAGTTTCCAGGGCTTTATCGCCACTCGAAGCAGTCTGTTTGCATTCTCCAATACAAACTGACAATCTAGTGATACAGTACATTAAAAATTCTCTGTAGTATTGACTGCCTGAAGCTGATGCTCCCTTGCTAAATGCAGTGCAGTTCAATTAACAGCTCTTCAATATACAATTTAATTTTTCTTTCATCTTGATCCACAGCCGAGCTTGAAATGAGGAATGCAGGAATAGATGTACTTTAAATATTGAAGCAAGTCTTTATAAATAAATCTGTCAAACTGGTAATGATTTCTGTCATAACAGGATCAAACGGATGAACCTGCATGTCTGGGACTTTCAGGTTTGTGCATTGTTTTACTCAGGCTCACAGGGCTGTGAATTGCTGGTGCAGGGGAGGGCTCCAAAAACTCCCCCGAAGGAGTGGAAGAGCTTTCACTTCACTGCATCATTCTTAAGGAGTAGAGGAATATTCTTCTGCTGCCACTTTATAAAGTAAAGCCTTTCGCATGTAAAAATCCAACTTATCACTAACGTCACCAGAACCGACTCCAGAGTTTTTAATATTTCTCTCATTATTCAAAAAGGCAACCAGAGAAGTGCATGACACCACTTTCCATTACCAAATCTGCACTCAACTGGGAGGTAACCTATTCCAGATTGAAAAGTAAATATTTAATGCATAAACACTACCCTGGATACCTTTCTTTTTTGCCTACAGTGTGAATGTAAGTAGTACACTTCAAATTTTCTCTAGGTAGTCATGCCATTTCACAGGCAAATGTAAGGTTAATTTAACCAGGACAGAACGAAATACTGCATTTCAAAGTTACTCTAAGTGGGACACTGCTGAAGGAAGCTATTAATATCTCTTACAGTGTGCATGCTCAAGGAAACGTTGTGAATCAGCTCATTTCTCACAGGTATACTACGCGGCTTTCAAAATGGTAGGATTTACTACTGTTCATCAGAAAGGAAAACACTCTACTTCAAGCTAGAGGCATTTTCTACTCTTTAAACATATTCACAAAAACAAACTTGACAACACTGACTGCCTCAGGTAGCAGAGAAGCACCACGGACACAGAAGGCTACCGATCAGCGGTGGCTGAGGTACAGGGCAAGAGAGGCTTCACCCAACGAACAGAAGCAGCGTTAGAAGAACAGTAATCAGTTTCAGATTAATTCAGTTACGTTGCCTTTTCTCAAGTTATACAGTAGTGTGTGTGAAATATATAGATTTACCTCGTTTGTGCCCACCTTTATAATGGTATTGGTTGAGTCGCTGAGGTTTTATTCTTCCTATATCATTTCTTCTTCGTGCATTTTTAATCATCCTATCTACATTATCACTTTGAATGCTGAAAAAAATCTTTATACCGTTAACTGGTCTCATTATTGTCACCATTTCCTTTTTCCCTTTATTTCTAGTCCTACATTTTAAAAAAAAAGTAACTCAGTGCCGTATTTTAAGTTGTCAGAGAAAAACATTCAGCATTTACAGTAATTAACTCATCATTACTTCGAATAACTACACTAATTGGTATGCTCTACAAACCTGCAACACTGCAGAATTAAAAATAAATATAACAAAGATATAATTTACAACTAATCTATACTTACAATTAAAGTTAGTTTCAAGATTTATTTCATTCTATTATTTTTTATTAGCTACAGCAGACAGTAAATGGGGTGTACCACGTTCTGCTTTGCAAACACCTAGATTATAAAACATAATTACACAAATTAATTAGAAATGAGTACATACATTCATGTCTTTGTTTGTAACCATAACATGTTAAACATGACCACCTTAATAAGCAGTTCCTAAAAATGATAAGATAGTATAACTAAGGAAAATTGTAAAGCTCCCTGACTACACAAGGCATAAATGTCACCCTGGGAGAGAAGGGTCACCACCACTTCAGTTTCAGTGGATGAGTGATTCAGTGAGAACTCTTAACGTCCACAGTCCTATGGCAGAACATAAGTTCAGACTGACATTTCCCTGAGTTGGGTCCTGTACTTCCTTTCCCACATATTCTCAAAGGTTCTGTTATGTCCAAGAGCCTAAAGTGCCTCCAGTTTTGCCCACTGACTGGATACTTACCCTTTCACCATACTCAGTGCTTATAGGAACCTAATTATCCTAAGGATCTTGAAGCTTTTTTAAAATTTGCTCCTAAGCACCCCATGGGACCACAAGTTATTAGACAAGGAAGGGCAGGTCCAGTGACTGAGCAGAGAGCGGTGCCATTTCTCGCAGCCAGCACTAAATATCACAAAGTGAGATAAAAGATGAAGTAGCAGCTACTAAAGAGAAGACCAGGGAATCAAGTGAAGTCCAGTACTCATCTGTCCCCAACTCACCCCCTCCAAGGATAATTATCAGGAGAAAAGGGAACTAAAGGATGAGAAGAAATTATAGAGGACAGTAAACTAGGCAAAAAATACGATGCTTTGGCTTCAGAGTAATAAAAGATTTAGAAATATCATTGACAAGTAAATAAATTAGTAGTACCTTCTGAGCAGTCTACTTAGCAAGTTTGCTGTCTATACATCTTCTCTACTCCTAATGAACTCCATCAATGGTTGTTTTATGTCATTTATGCTGCTCTGTAGTCATATAAGCCAGACAGTTATCTTCAGTTTTATAAGCTATTGTGGAACATGAACCAAGTCAGTGCTCCTTTTGATGCCCTCACATTAGTCCCTTGTAACTGTAAAAAACTATTAGTGATTCAGAAATGAGCATCTTTTTTTTCTTTTTTTTCAATGCATAAGAATTATGCAGAGTGGTACTACACCGTGCTGGAGTTGCTATTTTCCTCCTCTGCTATATGCAGTGTTACAGCAGAACTGATACAGACCCTTAACATCTCTGTCTTTATCAGCAAATACTCTTTAAACATTATCACACTGTCACCGCGCTGCAGATACACACAGTACAGTTTCAGAAGCAGGAAGAAAATAATCTCTCTACATTTTCTTCCCCATATTAAGGTCACAAAAAAAAAAAACCACCTTCAAAAGACTCATTTAACATATTGGCAGACTGGGTACACGCCTGAGAAAACAAATCTCGAAGAACCAATTCTTTACATTGCAGCCTGTGTGACCCATCAAACTGAACTCTTTGGGATCTGAACACATTTATAACTCCAAAAGTACGAATGCCGAGGTATCTCTTTGTTTTGATTTTATTTTCTGAGCAATTTTTCGAGAGAAAGCCTATTTCACAATCATGAGTGACACAGAAAACCAAGAAAAAAACACCACACGTACTAAATTAGCAACAAGTGTGCATTTCACTTGACAAAGACGACTGCATTGCACTATAAAGCATTCAGTTTCTTCCAAGTCTTGAAAAGCCGACGACCATTCAATTATTGCCAGCTAACATGCTGTTTACAACTAACACATACTCCATCCCGTTCACTTCTGATAATTAAATAAACTAATAAAGTTGGGTTTTCACTGTGAAAAGTCAATTACATGGTAATCTATGAGATGTTGAACATAAGCATTAGCTGTTTGTTTACTTTTTATAAAATTAAAGCAAAGAACCAATTTGGGGACAAAAAAACGACCCGCCGGATTTCACCACGACTTTCATAAAAAAAAAAAATAAATTATCACAGCGCATATTAAATCATTAGCGAGACACAACGCTGCCTGTTAGTTTTAAAATGCAGAGAATGAAACTCATTGCAGAAGCAAAAGAGGACCAATAATATAATTACAAGCCGGTGCCTGTGCCGTCGGAGTTAATGCCGTGATTTGACATTGCAAGGCTATGCCTGCTCCCCCGAGCCCCGCCGGAGACAAGGTTCACTCTAATTGGTTCCAAAGCACAACCCACCACCAACAGCCTTCCTCCGGCCCAGGAATGGTAATTTCCACCCCACTGTAAATAGTGTTTGCAAACAATACAAACACGGTAATAAGAGGCTAGGTGGGCAATTAATGTGGTTACAAAGCAGCTTATTTGCATTTTTATTTAAAACTGCCTTCTTTAAAAAGCAGCTCAGATTTCTTTTTGCAAAAGGAGCCTTGGTTAAGGAATAGAGCAGTAATTACTCTCTTTAGGGGTTCTTTTATACATCCTTTAGGGAATTAGAATGAAAAGATAAGCAGAATTATAAAGAGAATCATGTAAAATAGGAAATGCACTATAAACACTTAGTACTGTATTTACCATAAGCTATGCTTGTCTTCTTCATTAATGGAATATATTACAAGCTTATGTTACAATCAGATTAATTGTGAAGATGGTTAAAAAAAAAAAAAAATTTATAACCAGCCACTTCAATTCCCCCTCTCCTCTCCCAGAATCAAAAACCAGAAATCCAGTGGCAGCAGAACTCAGGGCATGTAAGAATGCATCTACCTGGACCAAACTAAGTAAGTTTTAAAGGTCAACACCACTAAAGAGTTTTAGAAAAGAGATTCCAAGAGAGAAACATTCAGGAAAAGATCAAACTCAAGTTCCACCAGTATATTTAAAGCATCACTGAAAACCAACCTTCTCTGCAGCCTCAAGCTAAAGCTAAACTCAAGTCAACATAGAAAGGCCGTGGGTTTTTTTCAAGATAGACATCAACAGGCAGGTTTTTAATACTGTTGAGCAAACAGTATTTCCCAGTCCCATTTAATGGAAGACTAAGCATGACGTGCAGTTTTAAAAGGGTTATTCTGGTTATTATTTCTGTTTGGGGGGGGTGGGGGGGTGTCTTAAAATGTTCTGTTAAAAACCTCATACTATATATAAGTAGTATTATTACAAAGCTTTAGGCATGGTAGGGATTTTGTGACTCACATTTCCAGATTAAGAACAGCAGGGCTGTGCTAAAGAAACAAATCACCAAAAAGATCACCTCAACATTTCTATGTATAAAATTCTGCTGACCAGAGGAAAAATATACGGAATGGTAAGATACTGTGACTTCTTTCAAAATTACATTTTAGATTATTTTTTTATATATACATATATGTGTAGCAGATGTTGGAAAGTGAACAAAATTATGAAAGCAGAAGTAATTTGGTCAACTCAAAAGACAACTTTGTCCTTACTGGAGAAAATCATGGCAAATTAACTAACTACATTAAAAACCTTGCAATCTTGTAGCTATGAGAGTGCTCTTTTGGTTTCAATCAGCTCTCTACAGCTCGATGAACTCATACATTAGCACAAAATTCCAATCCAGCCTAGAAATCCAAAATTATTTTTTTTTTTTTCCTAAACAGTCCTCATGTGCTTCATGCAGTAAGAAACTCCTTGTTCTAGGGATAGGTGAAACAGGCAGTAACAACTGCAGAAGCTCTCCCATGATTTGATGAAGCCACAGTGAACTGCAAGATAAGAATGGCTTACTAAGGGGCAATGGACACCCTACTGGAAGGAGATCACAGGCTCTTCCCTTCAACTGACATAAAAACCACCTTCACTTACCCCTTCTTCTTAAGGACCATCATCTCTCCTAGCTATAAAGCTAATCTATTGCACCAAAATTTTCCTTCACCAGCACCCATTTTTTCATTATTAGTAGAAGTCTTTCTGCTTGCCTTATCTATGTTCGTAAAGAAGTTCCACTTAATTTCAACATGTCTCATTATATGGGTTTTCCTCATGTCTGAGAGGAAGATGAAGGAAAACAAAGATTTCTGCCTTTTACAGAGTAGTTCCTTCATTCTTTTTACTAGGCCTTTTTAAAATGTTATTTCCTAGACATTTAAAAATTCCACCGTGCTAAACCACTTCAAAGTCCCTTCCATATTGCTGGACATTACTAAACTTTCTTCTGCATTTATTAGTTATATTATCACCATTACAAAGCATTCTATACTTAAAGACGTGCCAACAACATAAACCAGAAGTTTAACAACAAAATAAAAAGATCAGCACTAAAATTGTTTATGTCTATTTCCTTAATCCTCATTTATTAACTAAGAACTGAGTTCTGAAAACACTTAGTATTAAATTGTTTGCTTGCTACCACTGCAATGGAAGTCACTGTGACTGTGGAGGGTACTGAGCATAAAGTAGCACCAAAAGTAAATCTCTGCAGAGGCCAGAACTGAAATGCCTTGGGCAGGGACCTTAGCTATTTTAACTGTGCATTTTTCTTGGAAATTGTCATATAAGTACAAAGAATTAATATTCGTGTTCATTGCTTTATGTAACCAAAATTCTGTATTTCACTGAGTACAGTATCTGTAGTACAGTGACAGTGCAGAGGTAACTACGGAGGAAGATGTAGGTATGAAACAGTCCAGCTGCAGCCAGTACATCAACTAACCAAATTAGATCAGTATTCAGTAGGATACCCAACCCTGAAAGTTAGAGGCTTAACACATCTGCTATATAATTCAGACTCTGTTTTACAGTGGTTTCATTACTAACCATAAAAACTGTAACAGTGGAACTGTATAAACAAACTGAACAGTGTTTTTACTGTAAAACATGAATGTAATATAAATATTTGCCTTTCCCTTTTCTCAGCATCTGTAATGAGAGCAAATTCATGCCATATGTTTACAGTGTACAAAAAATAGATCTCAACAATCCATCCATGTAAATGTTGGTTAATCTGTTTAATGCTTTTAACTTTGTGGGGGTTTGGTTGTGTTTTTTTTTTAAACACCAATTTCCTCACAAATCATTAAAAAGCCTCTTGCTCTTGTCAGTGGCTACATTCGCTGATTCACAGCTGGTTCCAGAGATGGATCTGGCAGAACTAGGAGATGACAGATTTCTCACTGATAACAAGATCAACAGCTCGGACAGGCTAAGACCTGTCCATGTGGGTATTTACCCTCCCAATATACAAAATCGAAGAAACTGCCACCTCCGAACACCTCACAAGACTTCAAAATACAAAAGTAACTGCTTTCCAGCTTCTTACATTAACAGAGTGCACGAGCAGACTCTATCACATTTAGCTTTTCTTAGTGCTGCGGATGAATCGTCCTACTGCTTAAAAATTATGCCTATCATTAGTTAACGATTCACTGTCCATCTGCATTTGGAAAATAACTTTGCAGCACACATCACTCTCTTACAGGCGTCCCAGCTGAGTACTCACAGGAACTTAGTGAATTTTTGAACACTTTGCAGCACACATCACTCTCTTACAGGCATCCCAGCTGAGCAGAGTACTCACAGGAACTTAGTGAATTTTTAAATATTATGGTCAAAGTGTGATTATACTTTCATACTGCTGTCAATCAGCTGTTACTGGCACCATTACTGGTTAAGGCTTACACTATTCACTTCTCCACTAGTAACATAAGGTCCAATCCCATTGTAATTACAGTTTATTAAAAGATTCCTTCACTTCAGAAAGATCTGCCACTAGTAACATAAGGTCCAATCCCATTGTGATTACAATTTATCAAAAGATTCCTTCACTTCAGAAAGACCCGAATCACACTCTTTAAAAGAAAAAAAAAAAAAGCGTTATACTCAGCAGTGGCAATAATGCTTCAGTTTGAGTGTCTCTGGCTGCAAGTTAACGCAGAATTTTTTTTTTATTGCATTACCAGTTAGCTTAATAAAAGATACTGCCTCTTCCTGCAAGGCCTGTTCCCCATAGCAAGGGTGAGATAACTACTTTTATCTTGATTCTTCAGCACGGTCACTATTCAGAGCAGTGCAAGATGAAATACACCGATACATTGCAGGCTTTTATAACTGTATATCACACTGCGATGGCATACCGATACATTGCAGGCTTTTATAACTGTATGGCACTGAGATGGCACGTCAACCAATAATACAGAGTTTTAAAATACAATTCTTGATTACAAAATATCAACACGATATTGGAAATAATATTTTCACAGAAATGCATGTGCTCCACCAGTGTGACATTCTGAAATACTTTCTATTTTGAAGAGATTACTTTTTGAGAGCTTCTATTTAGCACCACTTTGAAACTCTTTAATTCCACGCTAACAGACTGTGGCTTCATTCAGTATTTACAACACCTCCAAAGCCATCTTTCACACATTCTACAGTTTTTTTTCCCCTAAATGAAAATCTGCCACTAATCATGATGAGATGCCCTTCCTGACTCATTCATAGTTAAGTCCAAGAACAATTTACTGGTTCTAACGTAGACTTACATAATCTTGGTATGGAAATTAAAAAAAATTAATGGCCTGACTGATTTACAGAAAAAACTCACAAAATTAACATCCAATAGATAAAAAAAGAAATTTTATCTTCTGTATCAAGATTAGGATGCATTCCTATCAAGAGACTAAGAAGAATATTTTAGAGCTATCCTGTATTCCATGCATGTACACAAAATATATAAACCAGGAACACCAGTGGAGACAAAACATTACATGGGGAATCAGTCCCCTTCCTTGAGGGGTAAATGTGCATCGTGGACACATGAAAATTGTTGCCCGTGTTCTGTGTGAACATGCCCAGTTTGCTCCTCCTTCCTGTGCTTTGCAAGATTACAATTGGAATACAAAAGACTTGCTTATCAGGTTTTAATTTCATTCAGTTACTTAATCAGCAAGAACAGAAATCTCTCCTTAGGTGAAGAATTCTTTGGGGGAAGGAATACAGCAAGGAATCGCGTTTATTTTGTTGGGTTTCTTCATAGTCATTCTCTCTTCTCTTGTCACATCACCACCTTATAAGTTTCTACATACAAAGGAAACCCAAATTTTCTTTTTACAGTTTAATCTGATCTTTGATGGAGCTGTAGGCTTAGCACTGAGGAATAATTACAAAAGAAACATTAGAGTTTTTATGAAATATTAAACTTACAATTTATCTTTTAATATCTACTTCAAAGACTATTTGACAGGAATAAATAAATGAGGGTTTCTTGGCAAGAAAAGCTGTGATTTATGAAATATTTTATTCATTCATATTCTTAAGTATTTTCTTGAGAATACCACTAACATCTGGAGCTACGCAGTCTTATCCAAACATTCTGCTCGCACTCAATTAGAAAATTATATCAATAATAATGTAAAATAAATTACCTAGCTTCTCTTCCTGGAGCATAGATTTCAATGTTCGTCAGAGCAACTATGTGTACAAACAGCACTGTAGTGTTTTTCATTAAGCCTTAAAGTCAATTAAGCTACGAATTGGAACAATCATTCCTCCTTTGCAAAGTATTGATATTTTTTCTTGGCTGCTTTCAGGCTTTTTCACTACTCAAGGAGAGATTTATGTTTGACAATTTCTTTCTGATTAAAATGAATCATAACTCTAGAATTCTAATTTCCTCTTTTCTGAGCAAGAAATTATCAAACAGTTTTAAACTGATATTGAATGTCATCGAGCGTGAACAACATTCATTTTCAGGATATCAAACATAAGGCTATACTGAGCTCTCTTTTTATCCGACGCTTTTACATACTTTCTCTTCCTTTTATTCTCTTTATATATACATATATGTATATAAAACTTTACATTGCACCAATATAATCAACTATACCTCTCTATAAAAACATTATTTGACACACTAGATCAATCACATTAAAATTTGTCACAACTCTTTACATAAGGCAATTAACCTCTATTTACAATTATTAGCAAAATTCTGCTGTAGTTTAGAAAGAAAGTGACTGAAATACT
>NW_015090842.1:4296135-4332262 GCF_001431845.1 Calidris pugnax | reverse complement strand
CTAGTTTTAAAATGCAGAGAATGAGACTCTTTGCAGGAGCAAAAGAGTACCAATAATATAATTACAAGCCGGAGCCTGTGCCGTCGGAGTTAATGCCGTGATTTGACATTGCAAGGCTATGCCTGCTCCCCCGAGCCCCGCCGGAGACAAGGTTCACTCTAATTGGTTCCAAAGCACAACCCACCACCAACAGCCTTCCTCCGGCCCAGGAATGGTAATTTCCACCCCACTGTAAATAGTGTTTGCAAACAATACAAACACGGTAATAAGAGGCTAGGTGGGCAATTAATGTGGTTACAAAGCAGCTTATTTGCATTTTTATTTAAAACTGCCTTCTTTAAAAAGCAGCTCAGATTTCTTTTTGCAAAAGGAGCCTTGGTTAAGGAATAGAGCAGTAATTACTCTCTTTAGGGGTTCTTTTATACATCCTTTAGGGAATTAGAATGAAAAGATAAGCAGAATTATAAAGAGAATCATGTAAAATAGGAAATGCACTATAAACACTTAGTACTGTATTTACCATAAGCTATGCTTGTCTTCTTCATTAATGGAATATATTACAAGCTTATGTTACAATCAGATTAATTGTGAAGATGGTTAAAAAAAAAAAAAAATTTATAACCAGCCACTTCAATTCCCCCTCTCCTCTCCCAGAATCAAAAACCAGAAATCCAGTGGCAGCAGAACTCAGGGCATGTAAGAATGCATCTACCTGGACCAAACTAAGTAAGTTTTAAAGGTCAACACCACTAAAGAGTTTTAGAAAAGAGATTCCAAGAGAGAAACATTCAGGAAAAGATCAAACTCAAGTTCCACCAGTATATTTAAAGCATCAGTGAAAACCAACCTTCTCTGCAGCCTCAAGCTAAAGCTAAACTCAAGTCAACATAGAAAGGCCGTGGGTTTTTTTCAAGATAGACATCAACAGGCAGGTTTTTAATACTGTTGAGCAAACAGTATTTCCCAGTCCCATTTAATGGAAGACTAAGCATGACGTGCAGTTTTAAAAGGGTTATTCTGGTTATTATTTCTGTTTGGGGGGGGTGGGGGGGTGTCTTAAAATGTTCTGTTAAAAACCTCATACTATATATAAGTAGTATTATTACAAAGCTTTAGGCATGGTAGGGATTTTGTGACTCACATTTCCAGATTAAGAACAGCAGGGCTGTGCTAAAGAAACAAATCACCAAAAAGATCACCTCAACATTTCTATGTATAAAATTCTGCTGACCAGAGGAAAAATATACGGAATGGTAAGATACTGTGACTTCTTTCAAAATTACATTTTAGATTATTTTTTTATATATACATATATGTGTAGCAGATGTTGGAAAGTGAACAAAATTATGAAAGCAGAAGTAATTTGGTCAACTCAAAAGACAACTTTGTCCTTACTGGAGAAAATCATGGCAAATTAACTAACTACATTAAAAACCTTGCAATCTTGTAGCTATGAGAGTGCTCTTTTGGTTTCAATCAGCTCTCTACAGCTCGATGAACTCATACATTAGCACAAAATTCCAATCCAGCCTAGAAATCCAAAATTATTTTTTTTTTTTTCCTAAACAGTCCTCATGTGCTTCATGCAGTAAGAAACTCCTTGTTCTAGGGATAGGTGAAACAGGCAGTAACAACTGCAGAAGCTCTCCCATGATTTGATGAAGCCACAGTGAACTGCAAGATAAGAATGGCTTACTAAGGGGCAATGGACACCCTACTGGAAGGAGATCACAGGCTCTTCCCTTCAACTGACATAAAAAACACCTTCACTTACCCCTTCTTCTTAAGGACCATCATCTCTCCTAGCTATAAAGCTAATCTATTGCACCAAAATTTTCCTTCACCAGCACCCATTTTTTCATTATTAGTAGAAGTCTTTCTGCTTGCCTTATCTATGTTCGTAAAGAAGTTCCACTTAATTTCAACATGTCTCATTATATGGGTTTTCCTCATGTCTGAGAGGAAGATGAAGGAAAACAAAGATTTCTGCCTTTTACAGAGTAGTTCCTTCATTCTTTTTACTAGGCCTTTTTAAAATGTTATTTCCTAGACATTTAAAAATTCCACCGTGCTAAACCACTTCAAAGTCCCTTCCATATTGCTGGACATTACTATACTTTCTTCTGCATTTATTAGTTATATTATCACCATTACAAAGCATTCTATACTTAAAGATGTGCCAACAACATAAACCAGCAGTTTAACAACAAAATAAAAAGATCAGCACTAAAATTGTTTATGTCTATTTCCTTAATCCTCATTTATTAACTAAGAACTGAGTTCTGAAAACACTTAGTATTAAATTGTTTGCTTGCTACCACTGCAATGGAAGTCACTGTGACTGTGGAGGGTACTGAGCATAAAGTAGCACCAAAAGTAAATCTCTGCAGAGGCCAGAACTGAAATGCCTTGGGCAGGGACCTTAGCTATTTTAACTGTGCATTTTTCTTGGAAATTGTCATATAAGTACAAAGAATTAATATTCGTGTTCATTGCTTTATGTAACCAAAATTCTGTATTTCACTGAGTACAGTATCTGTAGTACAGTGACAGTGCAGAGGTAACTACGGAGGAAGATGTAGGTATGAAACAGTCCAGCTGCAGCCAGTACATCAACTAACCAAATTAGATCAGTATTCAGTAGGATACCCAACCCTGAAAGTTAGAGGCTTAACACATCTGCTATATAATTCAGACTCTGTTTTACAGTGGTTTCATTACTAACCATAAAAACTGTAACAGTGGAACTGTATAAACAAACTGAACAGTGTTTTTACTGTAAAACATGAATGTAATATAAATATTTGCCTTTCCCTTTTCTCAGCATCTGTAATGAGAGCAAATTCATGCCATATGTTTACAGTGTACAAAAAATAGATCTCAACAATCCATCCATGTAAATGTTGGTTAATCTGTTTAATGCTTTTAACTTTGTGGGGGTTTGGTTGTGTTTTTTTTTTAAACACCAATTTCCTCACAAATCATTAAAAAGCCTCTTGCTCTTGTCAGTGGCTACATTCGCTGATTCACAGCTGGTTCCAGAGATGGATCTGGCAGAACTAGGAGATGACAGATTTCTCACTGATAACAAGATCAACAGCTCGGACAGGCTAAGACCTGTCCATGTGGGTATTTACCCTCCCAATATACAAAATCGAAGAAACTGCCACCTCCGAACACCTCACAAGACTTCAAAATACAAAAGTAACTGCTTTCCAGCTTCTTACATTAACAGAGTGCACGAGCAGACTCTATCACATTTAGCTTTTCTTAGTGCTGCGGATGAATCGTCCTACTGCTTAAAAATTATGCCTATCATTAGTTAACAATTCACTGTCCATCTGCATTTGGAAAATAACTTTGCAGCACACATCACTCTCTTACAGGCATCCCAGCTGAGCAGAGTACTCACAGGAACTTAGTGAATTTTTAAATATTATGGTCAAAGTGTGATTATACTTTCATACTGCTGTCAATCAGCTGTTACTGGCACCATTACTGGTTAAGGCTTACACTATTCACTTCTCCACTAGTAACATAAGGTCCAATCCCATTGTAATTACAGTTTATTAAAAGATTCCTTCACTTCAGAAAGATCTGAATCACACCCTTTAAAAGAAAAAAAAAAAAGCATTATACTCAGCAGTGGCAATAATGCTTCAGTTTGAGTGTCTCTGGCTGCAAGTTAACGCAGAATTTTTTTTTTATTGCATTACCAGTTAGCTTAATAAAAGATACTGCCTCTTCCTGCAAGGCCTGTTCCCCATAGCAAGGGTGAGATAACTACTTTTATCTTGATTCTTCAGCACGGTCACTATTCAGAGCAGTGCAAGATGAAATACACCGATACATTGCAGGCTTTTATAACTGTATATCACACTGCGATGGCATGTCAACCAATAATACAGAGTTTTAAAATACAATTCTTGATTACAAAATATCAACACGATATTGGAAATAATATTTTCACAGAAATGCATGTGCTCCACCAGTGTGACATTCTGAAATACTTTCTATTTTGAAGAGATTACTTTTTGAGAGCTTCTATTTAGCACCACTTTGAAACTCTTTAATTCCACGCTAACAGACTGTGGCTTCATTCAGTATTTACAACACCTCCAAAGCCATCTTTCACACATTCTACAGTTTTTTTTTCCCCTAAATGAAAATCTGCCACTAATCATGATGAGATGCCCTTCCTGACTCATTCATAGTTAAGTCCAAGAACAATTTACTGGTTCTAACGTAGACTTACATAATCTTGGTATGGAAATTAAAAAAATAAATGGCCTGACTGATTTACAGAAAAAGCTCACAAAATTAACATCCAATAGATAAAAAAGGAAATTGTATCTTCTGTATCAAGATTAGGATCCATTCCTATCAAGAGACTAAGAAGAATATTTTAGAGCTATCCTGTATTCCATGCATGTACACAAAATATATAAACCAGGAACACCAGTGAAGACGAAACATTACATGGGGAATCAGTCCCCTTCCTTGAGGGGGAAACGTGCATCGTGGACACATGAAAATTGTTGCCCGTGTTCTGTGTGAACATGCCCAGTTTGCTCCTCCTTCCTGTGCTTTGCAAGATTACAATTGGAATACAAAAGACTTGCTTATCAGGTTTTAATTTCATTCAGTTACTTAATCAGCAAGAACAGAAATCTCTCCTTAGGTGAAGAATTCTTTGGGGGAAGGAATACAGCAAGGAATCGCGTTTATTTTGTTGGGTTTCTTCATAGTCATTCTCTCTTCTCTTGTCACATCACCACCTTATAAGTTTCTACATACAAAGGAAACCCAAATTTTCTTTTTACAGTTTAATCTGATCTTTGATGGAGCTGTAGGCTTAGCACTGAGGAATAATTACAAAAGAAACATTAGAGTTTTTATGAAATATTAAACTTACAATTTATCTTTTAATATCTACTTCAAAGACTATTTGACAGGAATAAATAAATGAGGGTTTCTTGGCAAGAAAAGCTGTGATTTATGAAATATTTTATTCATTCATATTCTTAAGTATTTTCTTGAGAATACCACTAACATCTGGAGCTACGCAGTCTTATCCAAACATTCTGCTCGCACTCAATTAGAAAATTATATCAATAATAATGTAAAATAAATTACCTAGCTTCTCTTCCTGGAGCATAGATTTCAATGTTCGTCAGAGCAACTATGTGTACAAACAGCACTGTAGTGTTTTTCATTAAGCCTTAAAGTCAATTAAGCTACGAATTGGAACAATCATTCCTCCTTTGCAAAGTATTGATATTTTTTCTTGGCTGCTTTCAGGCTTTTTCACTACTCAAGGAGAGATTTATGTTTGACAATTTCTTTCTGATTAAAATGAATCATAACTCTAGAATTCTAATTTCCTCTTTTCTGAGCAAGAAATTATCAAACAGTTTTAAACTGATATTGAATGTCATCGAGCGTGAACAACATTCATTTTCAGGATATCAAACATAAGGCTATACTGAGCTCTCTTTTTATCCGACGCTTTTACATACTTTCTCTTCCTTTTATTCTCTTTATATATACATATATGTATATAAAACTTTACATTGCACCAATATAATCAACTATACCTCTCTATAAAAACATTATTTGACAGACTAGATCAATCACATTAAAACTTGTCACAACTCTTTACATAAGGCAATTACCCTCTATTTGCAATTATTAGCAAAATTCTGCTGTAGTTAGAAAGAAAAGTGACTGAAATACTGCAGGTTGCAAACAAATGTCAGTTATCTAAATTAATTAGCAAGCTTATATGAGTAATCCCTATTAAAATGGCTCAAACTTTATAAAACAGCTCTTTAGACATAAATTGTTAAAAACAAAGTTTTCTAGATTTGTCCCCAACAGTCAATTAAAATCAATTCAATTTTTTTTTTAAACTTAATGGCAGCTAATTTGAAAAAAAATCTTATTTTCTCCCATTATTCTCCTGTTTTCTCTAAATCTTAACAAATGGATTTTTCCGAGCCATTTAGCTGTCCCATTTGCTCTAAATAACTCGATTTTCAGCTTTCACTAAAAGCAGATTGAGACTAGAGGCCTAACAACTTATTTAAAAGTACAACAGGCCCCAAGAAGAGCTGTCTTTCTGCAGACACTCAGTTCATGGCATTCCAGGGAAGGAGTCACCAATAGACTCAATAAGGGAACAAGCTGGATGGTTTTCTTAAGTACTGCTACATACATGTGCTGTACCTTATTTTCAAATGCTGCATTACAGTAGGTTTGATTTGAGTTTTGTTGTTGTTTTTGTTGTGGTGGTGCATGGTTGTTGCGTTTTGGGGTTTATTTTTAAGAATTACATTTTTTTCCATATATATTTCAGGCTTTAGTTAATACAGACCATCAACTGGAAAATCGTATCCAAACTTGAAATAATAACAGTTGTTTCTTTATACATTTTTAATTCTTGTGTCTTCTTGCAAAATAAACAGAACTCTCTTTTGCGTCAGACAATGAAAATGAAAAAGGAAATATTGTTTGTCAGACATTTAACTGTTGAGTACAAAAGCATACTGCCCTACAGAAACACCAGCATGGGATATGCGTTGCTTTTCATAATATACATGTTATTACAGAAATACCAATTTTATTACCAACACAGTACACTTACAACATGTAAACACGCTAGAATTTAATATGGCAAAGATTTTTTTAATTATAAAAGTTCAGCAAATTAGAAGAAAATTGGATTCAGACATTCAGTTGCAGAGTAAGCACTTACCAAATTTGCACCCCTCAGAGTATTAGAGGAAGACAGTATTTATTGTGCAGTATTTATAGAGACTTAATCTCAAAAATATACAAGAAAAAAATAAAACAACCAGGTAGCACTATTGCCAAAAATACTACCCAAATAACATGAACATGAGGCTTTGTAAAGCTGCATCCTAAACAGCTGTATTTTTTTAAAAATTGGTTCCAATTTAAGAAGTAAAGTAATTTCCTCTGAATAGTTATGCTTTCCCTAGGAGCAAGGGAGTCAAAATACGTGGATGGTTTGAAGTTCTTTGTAGCAGGTAATTTGCAGCTACACATTGAAGATTCATCTGAACCACATGCAGAGGTTGCTGACATTTTTCTTAAACTCCTTAATTTTAGGAAATAATTTCCAATTAAAAACTTCCTGCTCTGTAGTTACACGTATAAGCTAAAAATTACTATTTTACATCAATATTTTAATATTAATATCAATCAATCAAATTAATCTTTGCCTCTTTGTTTTCAGTAACTAACTTTGGGGCAGGTTTTTGTGTTTGTTTTCCTCAAGATTGCTTACAATTTGATGTAAATTTTAAGCATCTTGTAATTCATCAACTAATTCTCTCCTGGTTACACACTCCAAGTAATTAAAGTTCAGTAATAACTTATTCTTTCTGCTCCAGCACCTGCATTTCATTTGTTTATTTTCCCAGAGTCATAAATCTGAGGGACTGTCAAAGTGCCATAATATTAGTGCAATAATCAAAGTTAATTAGTCCCTCTCAATAAACAACAACAAAGCCATTACAAAGATGCATTGAAGGTTTTCCAGCTACCCAGTTTACAGATGAGTTTCTTTTCTGAACAATTAGAATTTGAAAACTGTTAGTAAATAAGCGTAATGTTTTTGAAGTAATTTGACCTTCGGTGATCTTCATTCAATTAACAATTCATTAACTTTTGGTGAGATAACACAGGTATAAGTACTCCTGAACTCCCATTGCCTTCAAAGTGCTCAGAGATATGCTTAGAATTACGGGGGTAATGGGTTGTTTTTAAAATAAAAGGTTCTCAGTATGCCTTATTTGAGTTATTTGATGGAAAACATATATATAGCCATATTTAGCTGGACTGGAACTACCAAACTGAAAAGACAGAATATCAACAAATCCAATTCTATTGAAAGAGAATGGACAAACAAACTTTAAGCAACACAGGTGAGTTATGCTTGCCCCCATTACTGGGGGGAATTCCGTGCTCTTGAAATAAAACAGAAAGAAAGCTTTAATGGGAAGTATTGAAGGGGAAAGGAAGATATTTTTCCCTCCCAATCCTTTACTGTAAATCATTAATATCATTTGGTCAAGAGAAAAAGGCCTAAATGCAAAGACTGTTTCTTGAAGAAATTGTGTTACAAAAATTAGCAATATTATAAACATCACTTACTTGGAAATACTTACCTGTAAGTAAGCACTGTTTGTTTTCCCTAATAAATATTATAATTATCTGCAGGCTATTTATGTGTAAATATTAATACTCCAGAGTGTTCTCCCATATCATCTGGGAGCAGTTGAAATATTTTCAGAGCTTGGGAAATAAAAGCTAAACACTCCACACTAATTTTAGCAGGAAAGAAATAAAATTCCGCAAATCTGACCCTGTGGTTTATTATTCAAGTAAAGCGTATAGGATTGTGTCAACAGATGGAAGTCAGCAGTCATAGCAAGCCAGACAAAAGTAGCCTGCAATACTTACTAGCAAGTAAATGATTGTGGGAGGAATAAATTAAGAACACTGAATAAATTAAAAAAAAAAAAGGGAGGGGGAAGTTAGGAGTAAAAGAGAAACAAGGGAATAGACAGTACTGAAAAGCCTGTATTTGCATGACAAAATGGAAGAAAAATGAAAGGAAGAGGGAAGAGAGGGGAAGGAAATAAAACATTGAGAGAGACTGCCTGGCAGCAGGAGAAAAAAGGAGGGAAACATTCTTGGCTTTGAAGAACGTAAGAACAATCCTTTGAAATCTCCCATAGTATAAAAACTACGGGCAAAATAGTGGCTGTCTCTAATACATTCTCCTTCAGTTAGTTATACAATTTGGTTCAGGAAATGTCCTGTCCTATAACTATGAAACATGCCTCAGTGGTTCTTTCAAACATTTTCAGCCTTACAAAGCACCTGCAGGTAACAGGGACAGCAGCCTGTCAAGCCTTGCAGTCCATTACAGTCACACGAAATGAACAATCTCTATCACCGGTGCAGCAGCAGCTGAAGAGGATATTACAAAATAAGACAAATGCCTTCTTCCTTTGATTCCTCTATGGTAATGTAATATCCATTTAACTGCTCGTACTGCACAAAAGACTTCATGGCTTGAAAAACACAGCTTAGTGTTGGGCACTCTATACATTGACTTACCCACTCGGTGAGAATGCGCTGAGCAGCCTCGTTGCCTCTGGCGGTGTTTCTGCAGGCCAGGATGACGTACGCCCCGTGCAGCGCCAGGGACTTCGCAGTCTCAAAACCTACAACAAAACATTCCCCTGGTCACAAATTGATCTCAGTAACAACAAAACAGAGCTATAAAATGACCCAAAAAGGGCGAGCCATCTCAAAACCTACAACAAAACATTCCCCTGGTCACAAATTGATCTCAGTAACAACAAAACAGAGCTAGAAAATGACCCAGAAAGGGCAAGCCGTACATTTCAGTATACTAATGCTACCTGCGCTCTGACTACCCGTTTGATAGTCACCTGGACCCAGCTTTTCAGGGCACATGATAAAAGGCAGATGCCTCAATTTGAGCAGATCTTTGGGGCAGTAATTGTACACATTTTGTGCAAAATACGCTTGGGATCTTCAAAAAGCAGACTCGATTTCTCAGCCTCAGTGTCTTCAATTCTTAGAAGAGCAGGATTATACTTACTCCCTACTCGTTTGACTGTGAAAAATGAGCCATACGGTGAGACTGTGGAGTGATTACGCCTGACATCATCCCACTGAAAGTGATAAAGTATTGTGAAACTGAGCTCTGGGCTCTTCAGGCGCACAGTTAGGCCTTGATTCATCAATCTGAGGACCACCTATGGCAAGGAGGGATCACCCAATGGGATGCGTCAGGGATTAAGAATCCAAATCATGTGGAGATGACTACTCCTTTTTCCGATTTGGACACCACCCCATCTGTAGAACAAAACCAGGAACCAGAGAACTATCCAAGTGTTAAAGCATCTCCAGGAAGGGGTTGTCAAGCTCATTCTTAGAGAACTAGCTTCCACCTAAAGAGATCTGTAATCTACATGTATGTTTTATTACCCATGAACTTCAAAACTATTTGCTCAAATTTTCCTTACATTATCTGTATAAAATCATCTCAGTTTTTATCCCATCATCAACTGAGAGACGGTGTACAATTTTTCACAATTGTCTCATTATGAATAATCAAAGACCAGGCAGCTTCAACACATTGGTTATAGTCTCATGGGACTTAACGGGTCACTGGATGTACCAGATGATACAGAGCAAAAATAATCCATGAAAAATTCCCTCTTTTGCATAACTCACTGATAGGACTTAATCTGCAAGCACATTCTTTCTAAATCTGAAACAATTGGACAGACAGTTCACACTTTGCTGCAATTAAAGCACAGCATGAATCTATATCCCCAGGTTTTTTTCTTTCATCCATAGAACAAAGTTTCACAGTGAATTTCTAAATGACTGTACACAACCTATTTTTGCAAAACTGTTAATCATTTCTTCCCCACTCTGAATTTGGGCACTTCATTTCTCCTTTCTAAAAGGAGACTTCAGATTTCAGATTAATTTCAGCTTGTTAATTTGGGACTGTTCTGGAATTTAATGAGATCAGTTCAAATTACGAAACTGTCCACCGAAAGCTGCAACTCTTTCCACCTTGACATCATCTGCAAGCTCTGCAAGAATACTCTTTCACTCTTCAATTCATTAATGAAAAGCTGCATAGAAGTTGGTCCAAGTTAAACTTCACTTAATTAGAAAAAAAAAAATCTGTGAGAATTTACACCAGGAGATGATGAGTTCATGGGCATTCTGTGCTCCCAAGAAGTGCAGAGAACTGAGCCAGAAACAGGGGGTTCTGTTGGGGGTGAGCTACTGCCTATTTGTGATGTACTCGATAGTATCACTGGGTGCCCATCTCCAGGGAGAACTGTAACAATGACAGAAATTCCCATCTAGCTGAAAGAGGAATGATGTAGCTTAATGAGTTCCAATTAGACAAGCTTAAACTAGAAAATGAAGAATCAAGCTGAAATGCCCAGCAGTTTGAGCATATGAAGAAGTCAAAGAGAAGAGGTATTTGTTTTAGCGTTATGACATTTAAAGCATGTTCGTGTTTTCCTTTTAAAAATTGTTTACAAAAAAACCTATTAAGATGGGCTGTCTCACTTCCAAAACACCCTGGAGCAACAAAATTCAGTTACAGCACAAGACATAACTTACATTATAGAAACAACAGACACCAAGACAAATTTATGCCATTTTCTGCAATTACATACTTACAGTATTTAAGTCCAAGCAATTTTCTTGTATCTCTTTTAAAGCCACTCATTGCACCAAGCAACTTTAATTACCTGGGTAATTCACTGCATGCACACGAATTCAGCTGCAGCACTTGCAAAGATTTCCCCTGTTCCTAATTCCACTTTAAGCGTATTTAACTAGAATTTTTCATGTAAGTAATGTAAGACATGTTGTACCAGAGTACTATTAGCTGCCTGTACGCTTCTTGTTTTGCACAAAAAATACACTTATTTTGACCAGCTTACCATAATATTAAAAACTAGTGGAATGCCTGGGATCACAGTTTTTCTGCTGTTATACAAAGATCTAGAGCTGACGGCCGGTTTAATTAGCTGTGTGATGATGTTTTGCTAACGCTACCCTACGCCATACTCTGCAAAATAATAAATTCCATTCCGCTCTCTGTTACAGTTAACAACTTGATTCTCATTATAAACTAAACTGGAAAAGATTAAAAGTTAACCAAGTTACACGCTGCAAAGTAAGTTAATTTTAATATCACCTTGATTGTTCCCTGCAAACCTTGAGGTGAGTGTTAAACACTCCCCCTTTAGGACATACTCCCTCTCTTTTGGGCCAGCAAAGGATGATTCTTCTTCCTTAGGCAGAGAGGTTCAGAATCTTTCCATGAAATTACATGCTTTAAAAAAAAAACAAAAAACAACCTCTTTTCGGAGGATTTTTGAGCAGCAGTCCATCCTTCCATTCAAAATATCACCATCAAAATATCCATTCAGACCATCTACCAGATAAAATATAACAAGAAGAGGTCGTCTTCATAGATCTCACTGGGGTTTAAGTCTGACCTACCTACCCACTTGCTCACTCTCGAAAGTGCAGCATTTTCAGGTATATCAGTAAAATAAATCTTCATAGACCTGAAAATCCTCATTAAGCAGCACAGCTAATTACTTTCACAGTTTACTGACAGGACAAGAGGAAACAGGCACAAACTTGAACATAAGAAGTTCCACCTAAACACAAAGAAAAACTTCTTCACTGTGAGGGTGGCAGAGCCCTGGAAGAGGCTGCCCAGAGAGGTGGTGGAGTCTCTGTCTCTGGAGACATTCAAACCCCGCCAGGACACGTTCCTGTGCAACCTGCTCTGGGTGGATCTGCTTTGGCAGGGGGCTGGACTAGATGATCTCCAGAGGTCTCTTCCAACTCCATATCATTCCATGAAATTACTATGCAGAAGCTTAGCAGAATGCAACTTCTAACTGAAACATCTGAAGCAGGAGTTTGGAAGCACCTCAGTATTTGAGTCCTTTTATGGCTTTAGCTTTTTGTTTCTCCTGCAAAAATTTAAGACTTCTTTCCTCCTTCGGTGTCACACAGCTTAAACAGGTGGGGAAAACCCTCTGGCATAGCAGAAAACTTTTATTCTTTTAACACACTTATTGTGTTAAACTGAGTTTGCCAACAACATTTGTCTTCCAGCAAAATGTAGCCACGTTTTCAATATACAGTAAATTTCAAAACCTCAGCCTAACACAAGGACTGAGGATTTGAAGTACAAAACTATTCAAACTCCATAAAGAAAAACCTTGCCTATCTATAAAAGCTACATTGAATCAAAACCCACGTCAAATGTGGTTTCATACACAGAAGTTAAACCACACATTTCATAAATGCCCAAACAACAGTAAAACCTCAAAAAAAAAAAAAAAAAATCACAGTAGAGTTAAATAGAAAGAGAAATCTAAAAAACTATGTTAAGGATATACGTAATTAGGGAACCAGAACAACCTTAATTGTACCCACAAGAGTAACGCTGTGGACTTCAAAAGAACCGAAGATTTCTTTAAAACTTGACTTAATCCAAGACTGTAGCTGCCAGGGTGCTCACCCAGTGACACAGCCCTTTCCCAATGAAGGAACGCTATCACCAATGATACTGGTTTCTTTTCCAGGAAACACATCGTATCCTCCAGTGGTGAATCTTCCCTGCACTGTAGTTCCAGGGTACTGCAGCTCCAGAGCTATTTAACCCAGAGAAAAGGGACAGCAAGAATTATTGCCATTTCCATCCTGCCTCCCTGCAACACCTCGCAAAGGCTGTGCGCAGCTGAAGGAAACTGCCCAGCCTCAACATATGATGGTTCTGTGCATCAGTTTTCAGATTTCAAAGTAGACAGTTCAAAAAAAAGCTGCAAAACTTGAATATCTTCTTATAGAAATTCAAACATTATATACTAGTTGTGTTTTGTTTTGTTTTTTTAAAGTAGAAACAACCACATTATAGAAACAGCACAGGATAACACGCTGGAGCATCAAGAACAGCCAGTTGCAAATGATATGATAAATACTTCCCCCAAATGTGCCAGAAGAACATGCTTACATCAAGAACACTTTGGAAAAGCAATTGTAGTATATTTAAATACCCTGTACAATGTTGAGTAAACGTTTTATAAAATTAAAATAAATTTTTCAAGTGATTGCCCTGAAAGCCTCAAGAGGTAAGACTGTCCTGAGACAGACTACTCTTCCTGCCGTTGCTCGAGCTGGATGAGCTCTAATCTAATCATCCAAAAGTGAAAATCCTGTTTAAGAATAAGACATACATGAGGATAAACATTCTGGCACAGCTCTTCCACCAGCAGTTAACCTAAAGGCCTGGGAGCAGAACGAACAAGAGCGCTACAAGCACATGGGATTTACTACAGCCATTTAAAACCCTCCAGCCCCTTACAGAAGGTTTTTCACAAAGACCCAAGAAATTAGCACTCAATTTCATTCTTCATCTTCTCTGATGATTGTTCAATTCAATACTCTCACATTCTCATCTATCTGCAGTCAACTACTCTCCGTGAATTCTGGGACAGATTTTCAGCTAACAGTCTCAATTAAGGAGCAGTTAGCATCGCTCAATTAATGCCAGCTACATTGTGTCAACACACAGGAGATGAGTACAGGGCTCTGTCAAACAGTGCAACCTCCTCAATAAAACAGAGGAAGGGACTCACCGAGTGGAAAAGTAATTCAGCTATTTCTTGTTTAAACAAAGTAGACAGCGTACAGTCCATTTATCATTGGGGACATTTTGTAAGGAATTTACATCAGGCATCTACACGTTTTAAAACATTTCTTTATTCCAAATATAAGAAATTTTGAATACACAAGAAGAAATTCAAAAGAGTTTCAGACAATCACAGGTTTTCTTCAGCTTCTCTACCTTCTCCCAAACACTCCAGGACACGTTGGATCTGTCGTTTACAACGCATTTGAAGGGCAGTGATGCCATCTTTCTTTGCAACAGAATAGTGCTCAGTGTAAAAGCTACAGGGTTTGTTCACATTCAGTTTCTTCAAAATCATTTCTTCCTGTCTCTCTCCACTGATAGAAGAGCTCTGGAGGCCCTGGGATCCTAAAACATCGCCAGGTGTGTTGAGGAATGATTTAAAGCTGTCACAAGCCCAGCCACCCTTGAGAGCCCTGTGTCACAGGCAGTTTGAACATGAACTAAAAGCGAATCCAGGAGAAACCTCCCACTCCAGTAAACAGCAAGGTCAAGCAAAATAACAAAAGTGTTGTGTGGAATTGGAAGTGAAAAGCATTCACCTGCTCGTGTTAAGTATTTCTGGCCCTTCATGCACTTGTGGACTGTAGAACAGCAGAAACCAACATGGATTTTTTAATTACAAACATATTCTATCCCTAAAAGCATGTATTACTTTCACAGATGAGTTCAGGTTTTTCTTTTTCCCCCCACTACACTGTCCTCAAAACTTCCATGTTGTTTTCTGAATTGCAGCAAGCATCTATAGGGTTCCTCCAAAGAGGTGGGTGCCCCATTTGCAGAATGAAGTGAGGTAATTTTCAGAATAAATCTACATTTTTGGGAAATATTTATATTATCTTCTAATATAAAATCAGTGACTTGTACAAAATCATTCTTTGATAAACTAGCAGCTGGAAGAGCAATTTCTTCTCCATATTGGTATTATGATATTGAGAGTAAAAATCCAACTTTCAATTAATAGGAAGCTTTTATTTGTGCAGTTTGGTGGTTCTTGGGAAGGATCAAAAATTTTATATAACCTTCATAAAGTAAAAGCAACAGCTTTTTTAATTAATTCTGCAATCCAGAAAATATGAAGCCTTAATTAAAACATTCTTGGCACTAAAAGTAAATGAAAAAAAAAAAACCAAACACTTTCTGGCCTCTTTCACGCAAGTGCAGTGTAGTCACTAGTTCAGGAGTTTGTATTTAAACTCAGATAGTGTACAAAACACCCAAGTTAAGAGAACTCCTTCCTCCAGGCAGAAGCAATACAAAAAGAAGCTATTTTCTTGGGGTTTTGGTCTCCTTGTTCTGAGCTCCTTCCAGAAAAAAATAAACAGCTTCTCAGACACTATTTCTTGAACTAAGCATAGGCCAGTATTTAGCACCTCAATTTTACTTTGGTTTAAGATCTCTGGGAGAAGAAAAGTGTTCTCACTATTTGGCAAGAGTCTCTCCACAATAGAAATCCAACACCTTACCTAGAAAACCTGCACATGCACAGAACCAGCAGAGCCTTGGTAGACTTGAGCCATCAAAGGCCAGTATGTATGTATCCATCCTTTTAAACACTTAATGTTCTGATAAAGCACAACAATTTTTACTCAGAACCATCAGAAAGTTCATCTGCAACATCCGATCATCATCCAAATCATACTTTTTTTTTTTAATGCAGAAGTAATAGAAGTATCACAAAAATATATTTTCCAGGTAGAAGATGTAACTCCCTTCCAACACCCTTTGCTTTGAAAACAAAACTGTTTTCAGGGGGTTTTTTTGTAACTGTTTTTACATTTTCCCTGGATCAACAGTAAACTTATCTACAAAGGAAGGAAATCAGAAAAAACTTAAGAGCAGAATCCTGACACAATATACAATACTAATACTTTTTTTTCCTTAAATGCAACATGTATCTACACAAAACACAATTTAAGTCCAGTTTTGTTACAGAGGAGAGTTGTGAAAAAGTTAAACACTCAAGAATTTGCAACAAATCATCTTTATAATCCAAAACAGACTCTCATTTCAACCACCCCATCTCAAACAGACTAGGTGTTTTTGATTTTTGGGACTCAAGAGAACTACATACAAATGGAAAAGAGACTTGTCTCCTAGACATGGCTAGATTTATGTCAACTTGGAAGACCTAAACACCAGTGACAGTGAAGCAGATCATCTTATTTAACACTTCCTCAGAAAAGGAGTAAAGCAGATTCAAATAGCACATTTGAAGATAAAGCGACAAAGGATTTGGAGTTGCAAAAGCTTCTTTTCAAGTTGAAATACTGCAACAATGATGCGTGATTTAGGGAAGGAGCTCCTCTAACTAAGATGTCACTACCTGTGGTGCTGGTGGTTTAAGGGTACCACATCCAGCAGATCTTTCACATGGAGTGATGCCAGCTGTACGTGAAACATCACATCACTGATGAACTCACACTTTTCAGAGCCCAAAAAGCACCATGCATTCTCTATCAGGAGTGCTTGGCCACAATCACCCTCCCTCAATGTAGATATTTAGGATAAAATCTCAGAGACGTGTTATTCAAGTTGCTCCAAATACAAGTTTCCAAGCAAATAAAGCACCGAGATATTTTAAGAGACTAAAGTTAAAACAAGCAATACACATGAAATACTAATGCTGCTTTTGTTTCTGTGTGTTTGCAGGCACATGGTAACGACATATACTGATATTTTTCATTGAGAAGTCTGATGTTATATGAAAGATAGAGCCTGCCTCTCCCTTTGTGTGTAAATTGGACAAACGTGTTTTTCTTGGAGCCATGAACCACAGAAGCAGCCAACCAAAATGAAACAGGATGACTAATGCATTGGTTCTGTTTTCCATCTAACCAGCTTAAAAATATGCACTCGTTACACATTACGCTTCTTTGCAATATACTGTTCTGGGCAAGGTAAATTTATTCTTAATAATAAATGCATTGCCATCTTCACTGACAAAACTGAAAATATTTTGTTTCATCTGAGGGCATCACAACACTATGTAAGTATGAA
Source organism: Calidris pugnax (assembly GCF_001431845.1). Taxonomy (NCBI): domain Eukaryota; kingdom Metazoa; phylum Chordata; class Aves; order Charadriiformes; family Scolopacidae; genus Calidris; species Calidris pugnax. The sequence goes on along the minus strand of NW_015090842.1, from coordinate 4,314,942 downwards.
AAAAACATCCTTAAATTGATGGGATTATAAAGATCTGTGATTCATTGTTCCTGTAAAAAATTAAAAATGCATCATACGAGGCAAAGAAAGGTAAATCCATAACTGAAGACGCTGCAGCAAACACAAACACAGAAGAGTGACTATGTCAGGCACACACATTACAAAGACACTGCCACTAAGAGCCACAAAGTTGCAGTCACCTCTGGTGTCTACTCCAGTTGTACTGCCCCAAAACCCCTACTTAAAGGGCAGCAAACACAAACACAGAACAGTGACTATGTCAGGCACACACATTACAAAGACACTGCCACTAAGAGCCACAAAGTTGCAGTCACCTCTGGTGTCTACTCCAGTTGTACTGCCCCAAAACCCCTATACACTTGAAAGTGAAGCAGCCAACCAAAATGAAACAGGATGACTAATGCATTGGTTCTGTTTTCCATCTAACCAGCTTAAAAATATGCACTCGTTACACATTACGCTTCTTTGCAATATACTGTTCTGGGCAAGGTAAATTTATTCTTAATAATAAATGCATTGCCATCTTCACTGACAAAACTGAAAATATTTTGTTTCATCTGAAGGCATCACAACACTATGTAAGTATGAAAAAAACATCCTTAAATTGATGGGATTATAAAGATCTGTGATTCATTGTTCCTGTAAAAAATTAAAAATGCATCATACGAGGCAAAGAAAGGTAAATCCATAACTGAAGACGCTGCAGCAAACACAAACACAGAAGAGTGACTATGTCAGGCACACACATTACAAAGACACTGCCACTAAGAGCCACAAAGTTGCAGTCACCTCTGGTGTCTACTCCAGTTGTACTGCCCCAAAACCCCTACTTAAAGGAGTGAGTTAAAAAAAAAATCTCACAATAAATCTGTGAGATTTATTTAAAGTGAGACCAACTCACTTTGAAATGCAGTTAAACAAGGCATGAAGCAAGCTTGGACTTCAGTCCTCTCAACTCTGTTAAAGCCTAACACTGCTAATTATCTCAGCTACCCAAAGGCGGAGTCAGTCCAGCAGCAGACGCCAACCCACATCTCCCATAATTTATGCTGTAGAGGTGTTACTATCCAATATAAATATTGCAGTAACAGCCAAGGGTTCCAGTGGGCAATGAACCCTATTGTGAGATGCAGCATATTAAATACAGAGCCAAGCTACTCAACGTTGCCCATAAGACCTTGTTTTAGTCGTGTAAAGACAATTCCCACCAACCATTAAATCTCTGCCCCTGAAATACATGGAGATGACCACCCTGAAAAACTGTGGGTTTGAAGTAAGTTAGATATCCTTAAAGAAGCTTAATTAAAACATAGGGGGAGACAGAACCAAAACTGAAATTTAATACTAAACTGCATAGATCATCCCCATCAAGATAAATATTTTTTTTCAGTTGCTATGTCATGTAAATACAAGCAGGTCCCATCAGGTGCCTGAAGAGAGGAACAGTGAGCAGATATAAGAATGAAGGGAAGAGGAGATAAGAACTGAATTTCCAGTGAAATCCCAGCTTTATCCTTTTTATCTACTCCCTGCATGAGATGTACATGTCTGTACATTAGATGCACATTGGCTCTGTTTTACCTCAAACCAGGACATTACACCAGTACAGCAACCAAGAAAATCCCAGTCAAAAAGGATTCACACATGCATCTTCCATATTAACAAATCCCAAAGCTGTTTAAATATAGACTCCTTTAAGAGAAAAAAGTCTCAGCTTTCATATTTCATCTTGCCTTTCTTCATCTCTTAAACAATAGGATCGTGCTCCTAATCAAACTCCAAGCCAATTTTTTCCTGAATCTTTTTAAAGTGTATTCTATCAGCCCAATGGACGTTATCAGAGTGGCATTTGACCAATACTAAAATCATTTGCAGAAATTAACACAACTAGTCATACCTTAGCATTGCATCTGCAACTGAAATCTACTCTGTTTGAACTCCTCACTGTTTCTTCAAGCACAGAATAAATCTATGTTTTCTTCTGGTTGTGACTTCTTTCAAGCAAGTGTCCCAGTTTTCCTAACACAAATCAATCCGTGCATTTAAAAAAATATAGATCTGAATTTAGCATTTACCTTTATATTTTAATGTCTAAGGAGAATTTATTAGAATTTATTTTTCTGTTTCTGTTTGCATAGGATTTTTTCCTTTGTAACAGATAACATGTCACACAGGGGAAGATAGGCATCTGCATATGCACCAACTTGGCACATTGTCTAGATAAAAATAACCTTTCCACCTAAAAGTGCATCTATATGCATTATTACCAAGTCAAACCAAAAAAGCTATATACATTTTAAAAGAAACCTGAACTAGCAACTTTGTCTCAAAATGAGCAGAACTCATTTTAGTGTGACTCATATTCCTAATTTTTGTAAAAAAACTTACTCTGTTCAGAATTACATATGTTTATATTCATAAAGGATAAAAAAATATTTTGTTAGACTAGTTATGTTAATACACTACTTTTATTTTTATTGCAAAATAAATACTTCCAAAAGAAACACTTAACTGAAGTCTAGAGTAACAGAAAACAATAAATCTGCCCACAATGTAAGGCAACATCAAACCAGCATCTCAATGAAATCATCTGATGAGCAGCCAAATTTGACATGACATTTAGGGCACGCTACTTTCCAGCAAGTAATCATTCCTGAATGTTTAGTCACTATGGGATAAGTGACCATTTTTGTTTGTTTGTTTAAATAAAGCCAGTCTATTTATAAGTACCATTACCTGAATGCATTATTAAGGAAATAAATAACAACTTTTTTTGCATGCTTCATGACTGTTTTACAGCAAAGCTGATGCAAGCTGAAGAGAAGCAGTGCCAACAAAACTCACAACAGTAACACACCAAACGAAAAAAATCATTAAGGATTTACCTAAAAACAGTAGCAAATATCAAAGGCCAACGGATAAAGAGACTCCAGTCTTGGAAGGGTTTGTGTTCTGGAAAAGCGCCAGCGCAAGAGCATTCATAACTGGGTTTATAAAAAAAATCTGATCAGATTTTCATAGAATGGTTTAGAGTCGGAAGGGACCTTAAAGATCATCTAGTTCCAAGCACCCACTAGACCAGGGACACCTCCCACTAGACCAGGTTGCTCAAAGCCCCATCCAGCCTGGCCTCAAACAGCTCCAGGGATGGGGCATATTCAGTATCAACTACAGTTTGAAGGTTGTTTTGAGGATGAAGGATGTTTTTTCCAACTCATCCCCAGAAGTTCAGGGCTTCCCCTCTCCCTCCCTTTTGCTATTTTTAAACACGCTGTCTCAGACAAGCTTACTCGGGTGACCAGAGAAAAGCCCAGAGAATTTAAAATTTATCTGTAACTGTCTCTCTTGGGCTTCTTTTTTTTAATCAGATATTAAAAAGAAAACCAACCAGATGTTCCAACTTTAGCAAAATGGGGTTGGCAAAGTCTCCTTCTCTAAAGCTGCTCTTTGCATCAGCAGTAGCTTTAGGCAACACAACAGTTTTTCCCACCAAAGCAAAAATAGAGAAAAAAGCCAGAAGTTGTCTAGCTTTTCAAGTACACTTCTGTTCTTCTGTAAGCCAACAGTATCATAGGTTTCTGTACTGCTGAGCTGAGCCCTAATTAAACATAACAAAAAAAATTAGTTGCATGTTTTGAATCTCCTTTTGGCAAGTACAACAGTACAATTTTAATAAAAGTAAATTTAATAAAGAGGAATACTTCATCCAAGGCAGAATAATTAAAAGACATACTGTGCTGTCAGCTAAAGTGCTAGATCCTCCAAGCTTCAATCTGTAAATTATTTCATGAGACATACTGAGTGTTATGTAAAAATACCAAGAAAGCACCATAACATAAATTGGACCAAATTTTTTCTTAAAACAAACTTCATATTTATTTGTATCAGTTACACAAACAGTGAAAGATTTTAAAGTGTATGCTAGATATTTTACAAATAAATTTCCGTCCTGAATAGCTCACAATTAAGGTTACAAAAAAAGATGTCTTAGAGAATCAAACATAACACAGCTAAGTCCTGTTCTAAAGAGCTCACAGTTTGTGTCACAGGGGAAAGGAGCAGACCGAAAATTAAAACAATGCTACTCGAGTTCTGGCAGTCACTGCCCACCTCTGTCTTTGGGCAACATGAGATAAGACAATTTGCCTTTAGTTAAGCAGCAGAGGAAGATTTTAATGCAAGAGTCATTTCAGGATCCTGTGAAAAGAACCAAATACAGGGAAGATGCAGTTCATTGTTCTTTCTAGGGCAAGCAAATAAAAACAGCAGATAGGAGACAGCTAGCAATGGGCAGGATAACAAGACATGGAGGTTTGGGAATTTATACAGTCCTGGGTTACCTCCTTAAATTCTAGATTTTCTGGATCAGATGGTATTCAGGATGGGTACCAACCTCCCAAGGTTCAAAACTGGCAAACCTTTTGGGCGTGCTTTAAACTACGAAGGAAAGAGGGAGATGGGAAGCTGTAATGTAACTCAAATGATCCATCATGTGGTTCCGACATACAAAGTAAGGCAGGAGATGGAGTTCTGAAACAAAAGATGAAGAATAAGAAGAGTATTAACAAAAAGTGTCTATACAAAAAAGCAAGGAGAATGGAAAACAAGCAAGAATTAGAAGTCATTAAATTATAACGTAAGGCCATGAGCAGGAAAAAAAAATAAAAAAAAAGACCTCTGCCACACTTTCAAGAAGGGCACAAAAACATCAAGCATCTTCTCCCACCACAACTAATGTATGTTTGTTTAGATGGCATTTAAGGTCTACCTGCCAACATCTGGAACACCAGCAGCCCACCCAAGAGCTCAATAACTACAACCTTCTGAAGCAAATGACCAATTACAGCTGCATGTTCTACACCAATTTTTTTTCATCTTCCAAGAAGTTAGACCTTGCCAGTTTGGGGAAAAGGATGCTAAATCCAAAAATACATATGCCAACAAAACTCGACATCAGGAAAATAAAAAAACCTGCCAGGTGAACAAGCATACTAAAAGTTTTCTAGAACCTACTGTTTTTGTGACAATATGGCACTCTAAAATTTTAAGTTACATTCTGCAACATTACTGTGAATTAGGTAAAAAACATTACTTCAACTGATAGCCAGAATCTAGTGTTGAATAGTCCACCTACAATCACACAGAAGTCAGGCTGTACAATTCCTGATCTCACATCCAGCCTGCCTTCCCCACGACAAGTTCCCCAGTTAAATAACCAAATCTTAGTTTGTGCGTAAAAAGCCTAGTAAGTGATATTTATTCATCAAACTACACCATATACCATTATGAAGCATATCTGTCTTACATTCTAAGTACATAACTTTTTGTTTTGCAAGAGAGAAGTGTTTAAAGAACCAGCCTCAAAGAACAGAATCAGGAAGTCTAGGTCTCAATGCCTTTGACCACAGATGAGATTCAGAAACAGATACAGTAAGACACCATCTCACAGATCACATCTTCATTTACTCAGGATGCCAAGAGGGGGCTGCCAAGTAGGTCATGCACATTTTTATCTACTCTTTATCACATATCTTAGTAAGGCATAAAATTGTCCAAAATTTACCTTCAGAGTTAAAATTCCTTCAACAAGGATAAGATTTATACCCTTCAGCAGTTGCTCACAGCTGGATACAGACCCAAACAAATAAAGCACTTCCTGGAAAAGCTTTCCTTTCTCATTTCTAGTTGCCATATTTTCTACCCTTAATATATCTTAATTATTCCTTCTGCTCAGGAATTAGAATAGTTTTCAGGAGTATACTTTTTATGCTGTGACAGAACTATCCAACAATCAAGATAGTATAGTAACAACCAGAAAATCTAACTTCACTTGTTTTTTAGTATAAAGGAGACCCTAACTAAGAACAGGAACTTAGAAACAGTGACTAAGGTAACTATATTCAAACTAAGTGGAAAGGAAGTGTAGAGCATATTACTACAAAACTACACAGATTTCAAGACAGCCAGTTTGTAGGGAGCTTTCTGAAGCAACAGATGAAGTACTAAAAGCCACTATGAAGTACAGCAAGAAATCAAAACCAACTAGATAATACATGAACAGAAAAGCTGAGCTTATAGAGCTGAACAGAAGGCTACAAAGATCTCACGTATTAAAAAGAAAATCCTATAGAAGAAACGGAAAAAGGAGAAGAAACAAAAACAAAACAAATGTTTCACTTGCAGAAGAAAAATAAAAAAAAACAGGAAGCCATAAGACTCAGTGTGTGGTCAATAATAAAACTAAGACCTGCAAATATCATTAATTAAAAAAAACATCATGGAAGACAAACCCACTTTTGTTTTTGATGGTTTTTCCTTGAGAATTTTTAAAGGAATGTGACATGGCATGTATTTATTTTCTTAAGTCACACACTGTCTTTTAGAAAGGTTTGCATATCATAGACTTTAGGATGAATGTAAGATCAATTTCTCTCTCACAGTACTATTCCTGTTCTATAACTTAGGCAAAATTCTGGCCTCACTAATTGTGAAGTCAGTAGAAAGACTCCTGTTAATCACATCACAATTTCGATCTTTATCTTCCCAAGTTCTTACCTGCCTCCTCTCACTTCCTTCTTGGTAGGGATTTACTGTTTCAGACTAGAATTTCAAAACCTTAAAAATCCTTGAAACAATCAAGCATGAGGAGCTTGAAAGGGACACAAGGCACTGAAATCCTTTTTTCTTGTGACCCTATTGCTTAGCATAGGAATAGTCACTAAGGAATTTTCTGCTGGTAAACCAAAGAATATTATATCCATTAACGTACGTCTTTAGGCTGTAACTAGAGTTGACAGTACCTACACTAGATGCCTCAGAAGAGACTATCATTAGAAAACAGTATACATTTATCAACTTCTCCTGTCCCCACCACCTAACAAGCATTCAAAAAAATAATAATACAAATGTACAGCTGAAACTATTCAAACAACTCTTGCAAAATATGGAGACGCAAGATGATGCGGAGAATAAGTTCTGTGTTGTACCAAGATAGACTGAATCATGCAAAAGGTCTTTTCATCTCTGGGCTATGAAATATGCAGAAGATAATGAGAAACATCTCTGTGAAATTAAATATTTCAAAAGATAGAAAAGCGATCAAGTTATGCTGCAGCCCATTGAAAAGTCTTTTTAACTTTTAGACAACAGACAAGAAAGTAAATACCACAAATGAAGGCTCCTGTTCTACAAGTATGTCATTCCCCTGGAAAAGGAGTACTAGAAAGTACAACACAAGCAGAGAGCTCAACCCCATCCTCTGTAAAGGGATTCCATTACAAGTAGTAATCATTATTGAACCTTTTAGCCCAGATGTAATTTCTTACATGTTACAACAAGTTTCACATGCATTGTGAATTTCAGCCAAGGTTGATGAAGTTCAATAACTTGGCTAACCAACCATGTGTACTACTCATTACAGAAGTAATAAATAGATTCATCAAAATGGACATGAAAAAGCAGTATGAACAGCTGACACCATTTTCAGCTTACTCAATAAGAAAAATAAATTACAGAAATCCAAGAGGAGATTTTAATATTTACAATATGTAACAAGTAGACAGTTGGAGTCTTACGTAAAGCAGAGCAATATTGGTATTCCACAATAAGCCAGACTTAGAACAGAGTGATGACCCTCATGGAAAACTTGATCACTATGACCCACCAAAAATTCCAGAATACAGTACTATAAATTAAAAATTACTCTCTTCTATTAACATTATTCAAAGTTTGAAAAATAATAGCTTTTAGTAGTTCTTTTAATTGTTCAAAATGCATTACTATTAATCCCTGATTGACAACTACTAACATCCCACAACAGAATGAGTTTAAAGTTCCACCCCACAGGCACATTGCCCTCCATAAACTGTGCTTTTCTACACCAATTACACAGGTGCCAAGTTTGGTCCACAGCCCGTGGATCACAGGACTTAAAAAAACTCAGCCTTTAATTTTTCGGCATTACTTTTCCCATGAATTCTTCATTAAGCAAGCAGCTTTTCCTCAAGAGAATTAATAAGTCTGTTGAAGCCAGAGTAACACTATGAAACTGAAAGACATAGCTGTGTATACAATACCAAATGGGATTAGGCTCAAGCATGATTATTTTTTCCCTCTCTCCACCCAACCGTTTTAGAGGAACTGAAGACCAAAACTTCATTGCCACTGTTTTGCTGGCAAAGGATGGCAAGAAAACAGCCCCTAAACAACACAACTGTGCTGGCAGAAGACCTTGCTGTAAAAATTACATCTGCAAAATGATGTTTTTATTGGGTAACTTATTTTTCTCATGAGAGGTTATTTTACTCTTCCAAGGCAAAGCATACACACACTGGCTGCATCCAGCCCAGCCGTGCTTTTCTGTTAATGTGTTGCTTATAATAGTGAAACATGTGATACCTGGAGCCTAGAATTCACCAAAAAAACCAAAATATATATATACACATCAAAGAACAACTCTTTCATGCTTTTAAGAGCCCACTAAATACAGAATTATCCCATGAAAATAATCTCAGGGACAGTTAAGACTTGGCCAAGAAAAATAATCCAGAGTTATATATTGCTGACCTTCCTGTCTGCCTCACAATGAGCTTTGAACCCAAATCTCCATAAATAATACCCACTTCAGTTCTCCACATGTGAACACTTCCAGTATGAAAACACCCAACTGTGCAAAGGGTGCAATAGTTCATTCACCACGAGTGATGCTGGTTTAGTAAGAACATAAAACGCATCTCCTGAGCAAACCTCCCGCATTTCCCTTCTCTCTGCACCATCCAGCTACAACAGAATTATGTACAGAAATTCCTCTTACTAAAAATAGGCAGAAGTTTCAATTTACTAATCCACAAGAATTCATGCATTTATGAAAACTAATTTTGATTCAGACAACAAACACTTTTCACTAAAGCAGGGAAAAGGCCTAGATAGTAGAAAAAGACCTTCAAAAAGCATCGTCACAAGCTTGCTTCCCCATGTCACATCCCTCTTTTCTGCTCTCAGAAGAAAAAGAGACACAGGTAGTAGACAATTTCTGGAAAGCAAACACCTTTGCTGCTTATTCATCATAAAACATACAAAAAACAGGTCTACCTTAGAGATCTTTGAGATCCAAAAGCAGACAGATGTATTTTCTCTTCAAGATTATTTTTTCCAGTATAAACCATCCAACAAAAACAGGCTGATTTTTTCAAGGCTGACAAAATTCAGGTGTTACAGCACAAGAAATAATCCAAAACAATACTAGAAATGATAAAGAGAATCTGAAACAGAGGTCTATCTTGAGAAATTCCTTTGTACAAGTCCTGCCAGTTGTATAACCTTTAAATGCTATTTCATCTGAAAACAGACAAAAGAAATTAGAAAATAAACTTTGTGCTTTCAAAGAAAAATGTGCACATTTTTCAAGGAAAACTTGCAATCTCTCTCAAAAACAGAGCTGAACAATTCCTTACTGACAGATTCAGACAAACATCTGTGGAGTCAGAAGACTGAACTCCACACAACACAGTGAAAGACAATGAGCATATTTAAGACAGTCAGACTATTACTATTAAAATGAGAGTCCGCAATGGTATCTGTAAGGGTCTGTTTTATTCCTCCCATATGATCTGAGTTTGACTTAAATGAGACCATTCACTGGTCTAATTAGGATTCAGCAAATGCTACCTTCTTTGTAAAGGCTGACAAAGCCAGCCTCGGTAAAAATGCTACGTCACCCACAAATAGTCTCAGTAACTTCTGCAACTAGAATAGCTCCCCATATTCACAAAATTCTCTTCTCTACAGGTACCAAGCAGTTTATCTTTGATTTCTTAAGAAGCAAAAGAGTTCTTTTTGATCGTACTGTTCCTATCTCTCCATCGCCAATCGATTTAGGGCATCGTGGTGAAAGCTAACCAGCATCTATTAGAGACCTTAAATGATTCTCACAAGAAATTTAGAGAAGTTTTAAAAGTTTAATTTTGCTCCTCTTATAGGTAGTAGCTTAAATATCCTTTACTCAGTTAGCTGTTACTCAATTGGCATAAGAAATGCAGCAAAAGTTAATCACACCTGCCTCTATCAAGGCTCTGAAGGTAGATTCTACTTTTTAACTACAAGAAATAGAACAATACTAATACAGGAAGTGCTCAAACACTGCTATACAAGATACAGAAACAACAGCTCAGAAATCAAGAATTCAGAAGCTACACAATATGTCACTCCCCCAACAAAACAAACTTTCATTAGCTTCTGGCAGTATGAAGTACAAAAGCAAACAGTCAAAGCACAGCAGTCTGGCCATGTGTATTGTACCATTTATGTACAGGTTATTTTTTATTTTTTTTTTTACACTCCTTTGATAAACAGAAAAAGTAAAAAGCTACCAAAAATAACTTCTATTTTTAATACAATAAAACAATGACATAAAAACAAATATCTTTGGATCTTTCTGAACTAATATAAGCACTGTATGCTCACTGAAAAGAGAGATTCCTAGCTTTCTAATAAAGTTCTATTTCCACCCTGAAATTATCAGATCACAGATGCTACTGGTCCCAAAATTATACAATTAATCCCACATCCCAGAACACCAAAACATGACTGCTTTTTCCAGTGAGGGGAAACAGAAAAGTTTCTAATATTTTGGGAGCAGAATGATTTAAGAGAGGTAGCCACTGTACACTGCCCACAGAGGTAAAGTGTTCAAATAACATCCCATATGAGAGAGATTTCTGAATTGGGTACAGGTGATCCAGTGAAAGGCACATGATAAATTGCTGAGGTACCTTAATTTGTATTTATCACAAAAGCACGACCATATGTGAACAAAATCTAATCATCTACATGTTGCCATGATGATTAATACTAAGTAAACTATCAAGTTTCCCATTGTCAAAATGCTACCTTCTACAGTTTCACAATGTTCAGTTATGTTTTGTGTATATATACAAATCCTCACTGCAATTAACTATGACATTTGATACTGGGAATACAGCTCATTAAATCAACAATGACTTTCTAAAGCTTCCCAGGCTCTATTCTGATACTTCAGCTCAAAACAGAGTTTTAGCTCTTAAGTCTGTTCCCCTGATTTTGTACACCTGACACTCAAGTAGTGGCTCCACTTGTTTAAGGGAATGTAAATCAGCCACAGCTGTAGCATAAATCAATTTAAAAAGAAAGAATGAAAGAATATGGCTGCTAACTCTATTTTAGTAGTTAAGAGAAAAAAAATAAAAGTAGGTTGCTTTGCATTTCCTTGGTTTGCAAAAAACACATTTAAATAAAACATGTCATGTTCTGCTAAAATTTACTAATCATTTTTAGTTCTAACTTAATCAGACTCTTAGAATGTAAAAACCTAAGTGATATGGTACAATATACCTAGCACAACTCATGTTTATCATTTATAAATTAAAGTCTAAGTTATTCAAAACCATTTTTTAAATGGTAAAGAAGATGCTTAATTGCGATAATTTATAAGCACATTTCCCAACTTTTTGCATCAGTATGACAAAAAAAAAAAAAGAAATTTCATATCTTTTCACAATAAAGGTATATGCAGACTAAAAGCACACTGGAGCTGTGACTTGTCTTTTAAGTACAGATTAATAGTACCTAATATACAACTTTTCTCCTGGCTAAGGTCTCTCCGTTGCACAGCAATAGAAGTGCCAGAAAAAAAGAATTCCATTTAACCAAACAGTAACTGACAAATATTTTGAAGAAATAATCCAACACATTTCCACAATTATAAAATTACATGCTTTACTCTGGTAAAATATAATCAAGAAAAGCAATATAGCAAGCCACATTACGAATGAAGCTTCTGGATTTTCTTTAGCATTTGAAAAAAATTAAGCTGCTCAAAGGCAAAAGTCATTTTCATTTTCTTGAGATAATTTGCGCTTGTTCTGGGCATCCCTTACAAAAGCAATTAGCAGATTTCTGTTGACCTTCACAAAGCAGAGAATTTAGAACTGCAGTTTGAGCAACGCTTTGGTTGTGATTATCAATACGGTTTTGAGCTAAAAAAATCTTGAAAAAGTATCAAGAAAAACCCCTATGTTGCGGAATCTGCCCTCCTGCACAGAAGGTGCACAGCTTGCCCTTCCATAGCATCCTGCCACAGTGCTCAGCTACTGCTGCTCCTGCTCACTCCGGCAGCCACAATGGCTGAGGAGCAACTGCACCCGACACAGACAACACAACACGTGGGCTCAAGGTCGCACAGCTATAGCAATCTTAAAAACAGATAGCAATACTTCTACGAGTCACAGAAAAAAAAAAAAAAAAAATCACTTTAGCTACAAAAGTGTCTCCCTGATATCAAAGTAATATTCTTTTTTTAAAAAATTGTTTTATTTGAGGAGATCGCTTACAGATGCAGTTGAGAATACCTTATCTTTTTATAAAATTAATAGTAGATGAACAGCTGACAGGCTTTTTAAAGTTTCGGATTCTAGTCCTAATAGTCAAGAACACAAACAACAAAATTACAGGAGGATTTACCAAAAACAGGAAAAAGCACCAGGTCTCTTTTGTTTAATGTTTTCAAAGAGCAACACAGCCCTCTAGTGGAAAAATTAAAAAGTATGAGTTTATTCGTACAAGACTCCCGTTAAGGGATGTACTTTCTCTATAACCTAATTGATGGCAAGACCTTTAAAACAAAAAGATAACACACACACAAAATTGCACGCTATCTTTCATTCCTCACAGTGGAGTAAGTCTTAATGACTTTGAAAGAAGTTGTGTTGTGAAAGCACAGCAATTGTTTACTCCTCAAAATACTCAGAGAGGGAAGTATCACCTCCAAAATACACAGAGTTTAAAAGGAGTATCTAGAGCACAAAGTGTAGTGCAGCACTGAAATCCTAAAATAACTGGGGAATAATCTCCAAAACTGGTAAGACTCCTCTTGAGCAACCTAATTAGTATTTCCACATGGAGTCCCAAGCAACTAATCCTAAATCCTAAAGCTCACAGGGATCTCTATGTTGCAATCCACGACATGACACTGATGTGTTCAAAGCAGTTTGGCAAGTCACAAAGCACAGCAAAGAGTTAAGCTAAGACTGATACATTTTAAGGACTCAGACACAGAGTTTCAAGAAAACTTCAAATTCTGCCCATTATATCCAAATTAATTGGACAAGAACACCATTAGCCAACTCCAAAGGAGCAGTATTCCCTTCACAGAAAACCAATGAGTTTGAACCTTGTTTTTTTCCCATTAAATAGGTCAAAGAGAAGTCTTAACCAGCACAAGCCCAGCTCAGATTATACTCTTCTCTCAGAAGCCCTTAGAGCTAGGAAAAAAGAACACAGATTACACAAGAAGCGTAAACCCTAGAATCCTTGTTCAAATCTAACACCAAACCACACCAGTGTTCTAATATTTGTGGCTCCTCCAAAAATTTAATCACAGAGAGACATACCCTGTGCAGGTTGCCAAGTGAAACTTCAAACAGCCTAGCAAATTAAGTTGGAGAAGAAATCCTGTCTTCTGAGAAGCAAGGCGAAGCCCCTAAGCACCAAAGCTTCATTATAAAATGAAACAAAAGCAGCTAATTAGAATCTCCCAAATACTCACCCGATATAGAAGTTATGCTATATAACAGATACCTAAACAAGCTGAGTGGCTGAAAGGATTTACGAACCTGCTAGAAAATACAACTAACAGGGATTTTAAAAGGTCATAAACATAACTTTTTGCCCTAAAGGAGCACCAAGTATGACATTCTGACACAAGGTCATCATCAAGTCGGCTTGAAAATACCTTCAGAGATAAAGATTTCACAATCATCTTTTAAAATCTTTACCTGAGTTTACTTGCTGCCATTAGAAAGTTTTTCTGAATACTTTACCTGAACTCCCCTGCAGCCGTACAAACCTCACTCCTTGTCCTAGCCACCAAGATCATAAAAAGAAACTTCCCTTCCCTCTCACTGCCATCCTTTCTGTATTTACATCATGTAAAATGCTTCCACCAATATTATTTTAGACAAAAACTGTTTCAAAACTTGATGTCCTTCCTGTAGCTCTCCTCTAAGCTCCAATTTTTCCACGCTTTTTGAAAAAGCAGGACATGAACCTGAACAAAGTTTTATAACTTGAGGTTTTATACAGAAATAATGCAAAACAACTTTGAATACCAAAAATACAAAGGTATTTAAAAACAAAGTAGTCTGTAAGAGAAAGACTGTCATATTTTACCTTATGTGTAATTTTTACCTACCTATTCCTGAATTTGCTCCCGTGATTATAACCACTTTCCCACTCAGGTCACGACCCTGGAGTATTTCCATTGCAGTGCTGTTTCCATCATATTTTTGTCTAGTAGCAGGTTTTACTGGATTATCTTCAACTGTGAAGGCCAGTCTTGGGTCAAGGTAGGTAGTCCTTTTGTTTATGTGGCTGCAAAAGAATACAAAAATTCAACTCTGCACTTAGATTTTAAATGTATTTCAATGACTGTTGTGTACATTTCCAGTGGATTGAAAAAAAATTTGATTTTGGGGAATTTAAGCAGTTTTGTTAAAATAATCACAATTACCTTTTTTATCAAATGTATTTCCATTCATAACAGCATTCACTAATAATTGTATTTGGCCAAGCCAAGTTAAGAGAACTACCCCATTTTGACCCTGCCATTAAAAAGATAGAAAAGGAAATGTTCCCAGAAATCTTTTTCTCCTTCTGTGAACTTCCTCCTCCTTTACCTTTCTAAAAATCTTGGTTAGCTTAATCCCTATCCTCTTTCTTTCTATGTTTTACATTGCAGGCAAGTCAGAACTGCAGCAATTTTGTTTTCATCTGATATGTTTAAAGCACTACTGCATTGTTAACAATCACCCATGAAGTTCTGGATATGTTTGTGTTTTTTTTTTAAATTATACGTACAGAGTTTACCTATAAAGCTATACAACCAAAATGAGCCTACATCGCCCGAGGGTCAGTTCACATTTTGAGATTGAAGCCAAGTACCTTCAATTTTCCACCCAAGCCAGTATTCCTGTGCACATGGACGAAATCGGAAAACCACAAATGAGCATTCAGACACAGCAACTACTGTAATACCTGCACATGGATTCTGAAGCTGTACTTAGGCATTTCTTTGTCTTTCTAGCTGTTTGTCACAGCATCATAATTCAAAAAGGCTACCCAGCCTGAACCACAGTTGTCCTACTTGTCCATATTCTACATTTTGACGTACTTACTCTACAAAATAGACTTGTCCATTTTCATCAGTCTCCTGCTCCCATCCATACGGCAGACCTAGGAAACATGTAAAACATTTTATTTTTTCAGGCATTAGCGTACACTCAGATTTGAAGTTTAAGTGATTTCTCAGACCAATGTGGCATAAATCAGCATTATTTCTTTGGGTAATGTAGCTACTTGCTGCACTTGAATATTGGAACTTGAAAAAAAGGATTGCTTCCTTAATCACACGCCCTCTAATAAAAGTACAATATACAGGAGATGTGATACAACTGTAATGAGTAGTATATTAAGTATAATCTAAAAATTCACTCTAAATTCTTTATAAAGATTATTTCATGTTATAGCACAAACCAGCAAAATGCAACCATGCTTCCTAGTACATACACGTGTCTATACTGCACACAGGTGAGTATCTATCCCTGACAAAGCAAATAGCAAAAACATGGAACTAAATGTAGGAAGAGTTACACATAACACATACCAAAAGTTGGAAGATCAGAACCCTCAAGTGGGTATGGGATACGTTAGATCAAACCTAAATGATTCTATGATTACGTGAAGTTGGAAGGACAGATAGAAGAACAAAAATGACAAATCTTTACAAAATAAATTCTTATATACAGAAGTACTTATCAGAAAGCATTCCCAGTATTTCTAATCCTGGCTGAAAAATATTCCATTATAATTCAATTGGCTCAAAATCTACTGAAAACATTCCAGTTACAGTCACATTACCAATGCCAACAGAAATACGGATTGCCAACAGTATAGTACCCCTCGGTAGGCCATAGAGAAGCTTCTGGGAACATCTGATTTAAGGCACTGATCCAAGGCCCTTAAGAAGGCATTTAGCTTGGAAGTGTCCTGCAACACCGACCGTCTTCTGTTCTGGCACCAACATTCAATTGGGTCAGGGAAAACAAGTAAAATGAAAACTGACATGACTTTCTTCTGTGCCAGGAACATTCTTTGATGAAATACATTATTTGAAGAATATTATCCAACTATAAATATTATCTGCTTGACACCAGGATATCAGAACCCAATCAGAGAATTCCAGCCTTTGATATATACTTTACACGCCACAGTAAAACAATCCCTTTATCCTGGAATTAGTACTTTGGCTTTACGAAGCAATACAAGAAAGCCATAAAACTGCAAAATGATCACTCTACACAGACACAATCACATCGGTAAAACCCCACTGAAATCAGCTGTATTTTGTAAGCTTCGTTTGCCTAGGTGATTACCAATGACTAGAAGATTAAAATGACATCTAGTTCCTGCACAAATTCCAACTGATGTTTCTAACAGAATTTCAGTTCATTACAAAAGCTTAACACAAACCTCCTGCAACACGTTTCCTCTTCCCAGACTTAGGATGTTCCCACTGTGTTTTTTCTTCCAGGTGGCTGTAGGAAAACACAAGTTTAAGATTATTTTTTTTTAATTGCCTAATAATTTTTCTGATGTAATTCAATTATTTTTTCATACAGTAAATACAGTTTAACTTTTGTTTTGTTAAATACAGTTTAGAAAATGCTTGTCTTCTACCAAAAAAAGAAACACGTCAACCCTTGTTTAAGAAAGGTCAAAACTGCTGTTAGAAGTTACCAGGCCACAGTTCTGAAGGAAAAGTAACTAAGCAGAGAGCGTAAGAGTCTATGAAAATGCAAATAAGTGTCTGACTTCCAATCTAAGTTTTGTTGCTTATGATAAGACGAAAGAAAACCCAAAAGTCATTAAAAAATAACATTAACAGACTCAGATAGTTATCTCAAAAAGACAGTAATCCTTGGCAGGAAAAGGGAAGAAAGAAGCAAGAACTTACCAGAAACTACCAGAAATAATATTAGAAACTTCAAATGACAGAAGCACCTTTCTAAAACTCTTTTCTAATAATATTGATTTGCAAGCTATAAGATAAATAAGTCTGGATTTCTACATGAGCAATTGCAGCTTTGGACAGGTAGGTTTATCCAAAGGCCTTGACTAGCAGACTATTTATTTAGTATCAGTTATAATGGTATCAGATCTTTTCTTCTAATTCAGAGATTTTATTCAATTAAATCAATTGCAAGATTTTCTGCACTACAGACTAATAAACAAAGTGATGCGCACATAAACAAGTTCTTAAGATACCTGAAGTGTAAATCAGATTGGATATTATAATCTTATCTTTCATTAAATATTTTAAATTACTAACCAAGTTTTTATAGTAAGAGTCAGGCAGGAATTACTTGAAAGAGTGTCCAAATTGACAGCTGCCCAAGTATGAAATAAAGACTGGCAGCATTATGGAATAAGATACACAAATAATCACTAAACTACAGACCTAGAGTACTGACAGCAATTTACACACAACATAAGCAACTTTTTCTTCTTATAATAATCACACAGTTAGCCCACAGTGACAGCATATTGTATTACAGGAACCACAGCTGGTGGCCTGAGAATAAATAAGCGTGTCTGCGTGACCTGCACTAGCAGGTGAACTTCAGGACACTTAAAATCCTGAGTTTCTCCTGTATGATGTGAGATACATAATCAAATTACCATAGCTTCAGAAACAAATGCATGCCCACTGAGCCTGGGTAACTGACTGTGCGCACCTAACTCATCACAAACACTTTAAAAAGTCTTAATCTAAAGTAACCCTATTCCTGCTAAGTTTAAAGTTCATACAGGTGATGAAGATCAGAAACAAATTGCCAGAATATGCATAGGTATCACAGACAGAGAGCTTATTTTAAAGGTAGCAGCAGTGTAAGACCTCGTAATTTTTTTAAACACACAGAGCAAGATCTTCAGCCAGTAAAGATATATGATTGTCATTTCATTAAATTGACTCAGTTAAGTTTCACAACAGTTAAAAAACAGACCTACTGAATTAATTGCTTCTGTAAAAATTATGCTCTAGTAATATCTTATTATTCTGTAGGGTTGCTACTTTCACCAAGTGATTCCTTTCTGAAAGAGCTTTTTACATCAAAGAAAATATACTGGTTTAACCTAAGAAAAACCTCTAAAGAGAATCTGCAGTGTTTTCGAACTGAGCATGGATAAACTAAAGCATTCTGGCCAGTGTTTGTGAAGCAGAACTTGGGAGGAAGGTACCAACTCACCACAGGTGAGAACACATGATACTTTTCCCCTTTTTTGGTGGGAGGGAATAAACCTTACAGCTCTAAACAGACTGAAACAGATTCCAAGATGAGCATGGCTACAGAACCCGCAAACGAGAAGAAAAATACAGAAATATACATCGCACTAAGTTAGTTAGCCCTATAGCACATCCCCTTTGTACCTAGTGAGGATGCAATCACTTTCAGAGTGGCACAAGCAGATGGTGCCAAATGCAAATGTTCATCCCTTGTCAGCGCTGTGGTACCCTGAAGAGCTGAGGGAGAGCACTTACAGCTTTTAACTTCCATCGGGCCTCTTTATCCTCTACTCCAACGAGGAAGAAAACTGAAACTACGATATTGTGTGAGGCTCGGCTGCCCACAGGCACAGAGATTACCCACAGACCCGCACCACAACAGCTGTGTGACAGCTCACTCCGGCAGTGCC